>NC_135803.1:94631293-94868735 GCF_964213995.1 Mustelus asterias | reverse complement strand
CCAAGGCTGTAAGGTCTATTCCCCCGTTTTCTATATTTCAAGGATGTCCAGTAAAAGACTGTAAATACTGCCCTTGCAAGCCTCATCCAGAGAAGTGATTTTAAAAAAAACTTCAATCTGTATTACTGATTTTTGTTTGGAGGCAGGTGTTGGCCAGTAGACTGGGGGAGAACTTGCCTGTTGTGTAGTGTCTATGGGATCTTTGCATTCACCTGAGGGTGGATGGTTTCCTTCGCAAGATGCACTGTCTTCCATTGCCCTACGATTTCAGCTGGATTATAGGTTTGAGTTTCATTGATTGTGACTTGAGTGGAGAGTGCTACTTACCCACTGAGCAAAGCAAAGGAAATTGGTGAGAATGCTGCCTGGCTTGTCAATCATGCAATGCAGATATCTGAATGTTTGATTTCAATATGAGGAAAACAGCGTGCACCCAGTGGCCTGTCTGTCATCATCAGTGTTAAAATAAGCTTGAGATTCTGGTAACGGGCTGTGTGCCCGACAGCTGAGGAAGATCAAAAGGCAGAATGCCTGTACAGCTGCTCTCATTGCTTGTAACACCCTCTAAACTAACAACACGTGTGGAAGCATAAGCCTGGTTTGTAGTGTTAGACTAATGTTATTCTGGGCAGTGTAAACACTGAGACGAGTCGCGATGGAGATACACAGGCTTGACCACCCCTCCCCAATAAAGGGTGCCTTGATGGGTTGGCACCAGAGTTTTATAAGCACTGTCGTGGCATTTGTGCTTGCTCTACCTATGTGCAAATGAGGTACACTCTCCTGCTGGCCCAAGATTAGATGTGATCCCACGCTGACCATTGACATTGTGATCTGTGGCATCTTATGTCAACTTGTAAGACATTGAAAGTGACCATTTGGTGGGCTCGTTCACCTTTGCAAAACCCCACCTCAGTATTTCTCTCTCGCCCTACTAACCTTTACTTGTTGTTCTTTCTCTTTCAGATTAGAAACGTTCTCTTCATGCTTAGTGACAGTTTGATGACCCTTGATACTGAGGTACAGGCAACAATGGATCAATCTGATTACAGTTCCGATGGAGGACTGCACGTTACGCTGACACTCCGACTGCTCATGCATGGCAAGGTACCTGACTGAAGAGCTGCCAAGTCTGGGTGTGATCCATGGGCACTCCCTTAACAATATTTTATATCTAACTCTAGTACCTTCCCCAGACTGCTCAGTGTATTGTCAGTGGGGAGAGTTACATATGGACTCGTGCCAATTAAGAGGACAGTCTATATCCATAAACAATGGTGTGGCGATTAATGGGGGTGGTTGTGTTGGGGTGATGCTACTAGGATGATGATCCGGAAAACAGGAGTTCAAATCCTACTTCGGTAGTTTTAAATTCAATTTAATAAAGTGACAGTAAGGCTGTCAGATTATCATTAAACGGCCAATTGCCTCCCTGATGATCTTTAGGGGTGGATTTGTGCCAATCTGGCCTATATGTGATGCCGGTTCTATACCAGCCTGGATGACGGGAAATGCTGATCGCTCTGCTTTTGATCCTGATTCCCATGTTGTGTCATTGACCCAAACTAGGGTAGCTAGGCACCAAACACACTTTCTAATCTAACTACTTTTCTCCTTCTGCTCTCACAGGAGGTTGGCAGCATCATTGGAAAGGTATGTACCCATTTCTGTTCCTCTATCTTTAATTTTTTTGTACTTTCCTAGGTTTGTATTTGGTGAATTCACTTTCTCAAATGTTATTTTTCAGAAAGGTGACACAATAAAGCGAATGCGGGAGGAGGTGAGTTCTGTCAGTGTCTGGTTGTTAAATCTTCATAATAGTGATTTGTGAGTCAGATCCCAGAACCACGAGGGCACAGATTATGGTGGATTATAATTCCACTGCTGCTGGTTGCCAAATACCTTGCCAATACTCAGTCCTGACTGCAAGATCTGTTCCACAATGGCAGTGCCACCCTAGCATGATGGAGGGGATCCCCACTGTGGCAGCAAGACTTATTTTCACATCCATGTACTGTTTATTCCTATTGGTGCTAATGTAGAAGGATGTGTTTGCAGAAAGTTGATTGGTAGGAATAAAGCCAAGTAGATTAGCCCCTCTTGTTGGATCCCACATTACCCGATTAAGACCCAGTCTTGTAGTTACAACCCTCAAAGCTTGACATCCAACTTTAATCAAAAGGCTCAGAAGTAGAGGATTTTAAATATAGAATATCAGGTTCCCAGGAGCAGTTTACCAGATTCTAACTGATGGGGGTACATGAAGAGAGTAATGGATACCCAGGTATAAATTACAGGCTGGAATCCAGTCAAGGGGTTCAGGATAGTTTATATGAATGTTCCTTACTTTGCTGTGTATATCCAGGTATATGTTTCCTGTTTCTTTTATGCAGAGCAGTGCCCGTATCAATGTGTCTGAAGGTTCATGCCCTGAACGCATCATCACAATCACTGGTTCAATGGAGGCCGTGTTCAAAGCGTTCACAATGATCACAGGGAAACTCGAGGAGGTATGTGAAGGGCGTGCAAGATGAATGGAGCAATATATGTGGCACAGATTGGCTGAGGCTCATGGACTTTTCCAGGGAAACATTTTGGAGTGTACAGTCAGAAGCAGATTGTGTATCAAATGTTGATTCCTCAGGTGTCTCAAACCAATTCTTGTCTTTTCTCTGGTGGAACCTCACTTGGTGAACTGCAACTTTGAAAGTAGCAGTGATTTGATTTTTGGTCATGTGACGGCTGCTGGTGGTAACAATGGTGAGCGGTTCTAGCGTTTGGGATCCTTATCCCAACTACAATCATAACTCTCCACTCTTGGCAGGTAAAGCTCCCTCTACGCTCCCCATCAAATACTCCCACGTATATACAAAATAAAACTTGTTTTCTTTATACTGAAGCTCTTAAGGGAAAGATCAGGATTGGGCCAATTAATCTCAGTACTGCTCAGCCCCTGGTGACACTCATGTATGTTGGGGCTGCTACATTAAGAATGGCAGTCTTGTGTGGGGTATTGAAGGTGTTATGTGCTCCTTGGACCTGGTGTCCTTTCCCACATCATCCCATTCTATCTCCTGTCCTTGCTGAATGACTTTGGCTCTGTTAAAATTCAAATTTAAAATTCTCATCTTTGTTTAAATCCCTCCATGACCTTACCCTCCCCTTTTCTGTAATCCCCTCTCCCTTTGCTGCACTATTTATTCTGCCTTTAAATATCAATATGAATGCCAGTATTTTAAAAACTGTCTAGGTCACGGACTGGGGAATTTCCCCCTTTCTCCATTTCACTCTCCTTGACAACCCTCCATAAACTTCCAGCTAGAACCAAACTTTTAATGACATCCTGGAATACCTACTCCCTTGTCACAGTGTTTTCCTTGCAACTCCATGAAACATTCATAAATGTTTTTTCTACCCCATCCCCTTTCATTCCCTTCTTCAAAGGCCAGGAGCCATTGTGGCTGACATTCTACAGTATAACAGTCCTGCTTGTCTTTTGGTTCCAGGATCTCACTACGTCCAGCATGAGTGATGTTGCGAGGAGCAAACCCCCTGTTACTCTACGCCTGGTGATTCCTGCCAGTCAGTGCGGCTCACTGATAGGAAAGGGAGGCTCAAAGATTAAGGAGATCCGAGAAGTGAGTTATTTGGGAAATTCAGTCATCGGCAGCGAGTGCAGGAGTCTGGCTCCAGCTGAGCTCAGCTCTCTTCTAGCTGTCAAAGCAGTTATATTAATTCTATTCCATTGTTAGTTCCCTACCATAATAAACTAATGGCAAGGTGTCAAACGACTCATCTCCATGTCATTGTGTTCCTCCTGCAGTTTATGCATTGATGCAACATTGCACACACCTTGCAGATAGCTGGGGAAGGGGCTTGTGAGGTAACTGCCTTTCCCAGCAAACGGTTTCTTCTCCCTTTACAACCTGGCTGAGATCAGGAACTCCACATAAAGTGTGGGTGTGCATCAGAATGAAACTGCTTCTTGCTACTGGCTATCTTGGATGAGTGCAGAGAATATTAAGGGGAGATGTGATAGAGATTTTCGAAATATGGGGTTTATATTGAGTAAATAAGGATATCTCTGGCATTCACAGGTGGCTTGGTAAGCAGAGGACATGCATTTAAAAATAATTGTCTAAAGATCCAGGGTGGAGTTGAGAATTTTACAGAGCAAATGATTGCAAGCTAGAATGCATTCCCTGGAAGCAGACTCAATCATTTTCAAAAGGGAAAGGAATAGCAACGTGGGAAAGAGTGGGCCTAATTAAATGGCTGGACCAAGCAGCCTGCTTCAGTGCTGTCAGATCGATGTTATACTGGGGTTAGGGTTCGACACTCTACCTAGTGTTTATGTTGAACGCTTTAACGCAGCTGAATTCTCCTCTCTTCTGCAGTCTACTGGAGCTCAGGTCCAGGTAGCTGGAGACTTGCTGCCAAACTCGACCGAGCGTGCAGTCACCATCTCTGGGACCCAGGATGCTATCATTCATTGCATCAGGCAGATCTGTGCAGTTATTCTGGAGGTAAGAATGCAAATTTAAATTGTAAGGGCGTTGGTGATTAGGGTTAGCAGGCAAACGAGTAACTCCAGTTGGGCACTGGGTCACCAGGGCAGTCTTCAGGAAACTAGCGACTAATTGAGTAAATCCTCATTATTACAAAATTGGTGATGGACCATGTTCCACAGCACAGATTGCAAAGTAAAGAGGTATTAACACCAAGTTCAGCCTTTAAAAGCCTGCAGGTTTGAGGAGGCAAAGATGAATAAAGAAGGGGTAGAGTTGAAAATGGAGTGAGACGTGGGGCGGCACGGTGCCAGGGACCTGAGTTCAATTCCAGCCTCGGGTCACTGTCTGTATGGAGATGCACATTCTCCCCATGTTTGCGTGGGTTTCTTCCCACAGTCCAAAGATGTGCTGGTTAGGTGGATTGGCCATGATAAATTGCCCCTGAGTGTCAGGGTAAATACATGGGTTTACAGGGATAGAGGCCTGGGTGGGGCTGTTGTTGGCACAGGCTTGGTGGGTCGAATGGCGGCCTCCTGCACTGTAGGATTTCTATTTCCATTAGGATGCGTGTGGGTAGGATTCTATACCTTTGCCCTGGGAAGAATGAGGAGAAAGTTCCGAACGGAGGGAGCCAACAGTAAGAGACAAATGGATGGGAAAAGTTACAACATCGTGGAGTTGGAAGCCAGAGGTGGGAAAGGAGATATCTCTGCAATGAACTGCTGTGGAGCCTTGGTCTTTCCAGACATTTCCTTGTTATGCTAAAAGGTGGCTTCAGCTTTAACAGTGGAGGAACGAGAGGCTGTATCTGCTGACATCTCTGCTTCTTCACTACATGAGTGCTGTGGCTGCTTATTTAATGAGTGTATTGAAGAATGAAGTGGATAGGTTTTTGGACACTAAGGGAATGAAGGGATGTGAGGATGAGGCCAGAAAACAGCACTGAGGTAGGAGTTTAGTCATGATATTAAATGGCAAAGCAGGCTGACGGGCTGCTGTTCCTATTTCTTGTGCTCTTATGGTAATAATCATTGTGTTTTGGTCATCTTCAGTCTCCACCCAAGGGTGCCACCATTCCCTACCGTCCCAGTCTCGGGCCTGGACCTGTTGTGTTCTCTGGTGGGCAGGTAAGCACAATTGGTACTCAACCATCAACTCCCAATCTGCAAAGTCAGTCATTTCTTGTTCTCTTAGCAACAGTGGTGGAATTGATGGCCGTTCTTAATGTATGAACCTATTAGAGTCCACCCAAAGTGAAGCCTACGGTCCAGTCACACATGTAATGGATCCCTCTCTCCTTTGAGAGAAAACCACTTGTGCTGCAAGAGTTAAGCTGAACGGGGAGGTAGCTTGGGTGTCCTGGGGTAGATAGGTTACAGATACACCCTACTGGGCACCAACCTCTGGCAGGCCAAGGTTGGGGGCAGGGGGGAGGGGTGGCTATGGGTGCGTCATGTGCCAATGGCGTAGTCACTCATGCACAATGTAGAGATCTGCCATGGGACAGGTGGGATCAGAGTGGGTGTCTCTTGGCTAATTGACCTCCCTGAGGCTCTGGAGTGACTGATCAGTTTGAGACTCGACTGAAAAACCTCCTTTTAACAGGGTTAGAACTTGTTTTGCTTTTATATGGTAATCTCTCCAATACTTGAGAGGTGTTGACCTTTTTAAATAACCATTTATTGCTCAGGCTTTATTAATAATTCTGCGCAGTTGAAGAATTGAATTCAGCCAACACTAAAGGCGAGTGATGGCCCTGCATCCCTCTATGGTATAACCTTCAGTCCTGCCAGCACACCTTTGCAAGTACTATACCAAGTCTGCTGGCATTCCCTCTGAAGAATAAAAGTGTCACTTGATGCACAGTGGCTGGATTCAACTCCTGGGCTATTGTCTCTGAGTCTGCTGCACAAACTTCAAGCTGTTCTCCGAATGAAACCTGGGCCCAACTGGCTTGCACAAGTGTTTGGGGCGGGGGTGGGGTTGGCAGTAGGTGCTTTAGGTAGCAGTTTGTATAATGCCACTTCAATAAAAGAAACTCCACAGGAGCAGTGTCCCTTCAACTGTTGATACATTTTCTATGAAAATAAGCGAGCTGGAGAAGTAGGGCAAATTAAAATGAGGGATTAATTCGGTCAAATGCTGACTCACTAATGGGATTTGTGGCAGCTGCTGCTGATCTCGTGGAAAGCTGTTCTTATTGCGTCTGAATTTTCTGTCCTCTAAATATAAATCTACCTGTTTATTCACCTGTGTCATGTTGCATTTGACAGTGCCCATTTATTTTGGTGCTTTGACATAATTCCCCTCACAATAACAGAGACTGGGGAGACCCTTTCTGTACATACCCCTCATTCCAGTGCTCTGATTCCTCCACATTAATGCGGAGCCCATAGTTACATTCCCTAGACACTAATCCCTGTGGAAAGCTGGCTGTGAATGAATCCGGTTTCACTGTTGCATAGAATTATGTGGATTATACAACACAGAAACAGGTCATTTGGCCAAATAGTCCATACAGGTGTTTATGTTCCACTCGTACTCCTCCCATCTTTTCTCATCTAACTCTTAGCAGTGTAACCCTCTGTCCCCTTCCCTCTGTGCTCATCCAGCCTCCCCTCAGCTACATCTATACTGTCCACCTCAACTCCTTATGGTACAGAGTTCCACATACTTATCACTTTCTGGTTTAAGAAATTACTTCTCCATTCCCTATTTGATTTCATTAAATTGTGCTCTTCCCCATGAGTGAAAACTCTATCTGCTCTGTCAAAACCTGTCCAATCTAAAGTCCTGTCACCGGTCAGATTGTGACATTAGAATCTGCTGTTGCATTAATCACAGCTTTTGCACTGATATTGAAGAACTTGCATTTTTATGGTGCTTTTCAGGACTTCCCAAGGTACTTTACATTCAATGAAATATCTTACAATTGTAGTCACTGTTACAGGAAGCTTAGTAGCCAGTTTGCACACAGTATGATTCAAGTGATAATAACTAATCTGTTTTAGCGATGTTGGTTGAGAGATAAATATTGTCCAGGACGCCGAGGAGAACTTCCCTGTTCTTGAAATAATGCTATGGCACTTTTACATCTACCTGAGAGTGCCTTGGATTAACATCTGAACTGAAAGTTACTTCCAACAGTTCAGCACTCCCTCAGTGCAACACTGGAGTGTCAGTCTAGATTTTTGATCAAGTCTCAAGGCTGGGACTTGAATCATTTGACTCAAAGCTGAGAGTACTACCACCTGAGGCCCAGTTGCTGTGCTGTGTAAGATTATGGCGGCCTTTATTTGCCACAAACTGTCCTAGGTACTCTTTTTTTGCCTTCCAAGAATAAAAATCAGCCATGTCTCAGTTTTTCAGGTAAACTCCTTAGGGAGTTTGTTGCTAGGGTTAAAGAGAGGGACAAGCCCCTTCATTATGGCTAGAGGCTGAGCCTCTTGTGGCTTTTAGTGAGACTTATTTAAACAGTACCTTATTCTGTAAAATTCTCTTTCAGGCCTACACCGTCCAGGGGCAGTTTGCAGTCCCTCATCCAGATGTAAGTGAAATTCAAATAATTGTAGCTTTTTATACAGAAAAAATTGCATTGAGAAGTTAGTTGGAAATAGGAATCTGGCTGATTAGTTGTCCCTTTCTCTGACCCACACCTCCCACACCTTCCCTCCCCACCCCACTTTCCCAAGGGGTCCAGGGGCACTCGGTTTTATGAGGCTTCAGACAGTCCTTTTGGGGGAACACACAGCCCTAATCCTTTCCTGGACGGTGTTTTTATGCACTCAGCTGTTGAGAGCTGCAGTGTACCTTTTATTGACCAACCATCTCTCCTCCCACTAGATAGTAACCTCATGATGTGCAAGGGAATTCCCTAAAGGGAGGCAGGCAGGCAGACCATGTTCTTGGCAATTGAACTAGCAGCTATCAACTCTGCCACTTGGAAATCCAGCCTGCCAACTGCTTAGCCAAGACACTGGCACCGTAGCTCCTGGTGGGCGTACTGCTCATCTGTTCAGGGAAATGGCCAGTTGTGGCATTACAGGCACTTGTCTTGTGGACAGATCAGCTGTATTTCTTGCTCCTGATTGTGCAATCATGTACTTGTGTGTGTGTGTGTTCACTGCCAATTCTCCTTGCATGAAGAATGGTCATCTTGAGTGAGGACAGGACTGTGACTTCCTTTCACAGTTGAATAGCCAACCATCGTTCACTCCCAGTGTTCCACTTGATCTTCTGCCACCTGGAATGAGCTGCCAAACCAAGGGGAGGTGGGCACAGAGGAAAGGAATTCACAGTGCCAACCTTTGAGCAATGAATACCTCGGGTCCACACTGTCACTCGCAGCCTATGTCAGATTAAATCCCTGCTTTCTTTCCTTTGCAGCTGAGCTCTCATCCCTGAAATTATACTTTGAGCTTTCATCTTTGAATAAAGATTTCTATTGAATATAGAGTGGAGCAGAGGCGGATAATTGCAGGGACTTGGACACTAACTGCTTTTACGTTAGGGCTGTTTTTATTCAGAGTCTTGGCGGCCACTCCTGCAATCTGATTCTTAAAACTGAAGTTGTAAAAGATTCCAGCGAGATGCTTTGCCAGTCTATCAACCTGAGGGGCTGCATTTGTATCCAGCCAGAGATAGGAATCTCTAATTTAAAAAAATATTATTTCATAGGATATGGGTGTTGCTGGCAAGTCCAGCATTTGTTGCCCATCCCACGCTGCCCTTGAACTTAGTGGTTTGCTCGGGCAGTTAAGAGTCAGCCATGTGTAGGCCAGATGAGGTAAGAATGGCCGATTTCCTTCCCTAAAGGGCATTTGTAAACCAGGTGGATTTTTATGATAATCGATGATTGTCTCATGGTCACCATTCCAGATTTTATCGAATTTTAAATTCGATCAGCAACCATGGAGGGATTTGAACTTGTGTCTTCAGAACATTGACTTGGATCTGTGAATTACTAGTCTGGTGACTTTGCCACTATGCCACTGTTTCCAACTGGCTTTAAGGGTCTCTTTGAAATTAGTTTAATTGTCTCAGCCCAGTGGCACAATTAAAACTGCCCCTAATTGGCAGAAGACATGAGACCACAAGATGGCTGGTGTAGGAAATGATGTGGAGACGTTGATGTGGTGTTGTTAGACTCCTTACTGATGTAGGAAATGGCAGCATGGCTAAAGAGTAACTAGGCCTGAGGTTTCTTATTGATTAAAGTAAGGGGAACATCTAAATGTGGAAATTGAAAGTCAGTGGTTTAAGATAACTCAGTTAATGATTTAATAACCAATTATTTCATTCCGTGGTAGATCCAGGTAACTGTACCAGCTTATATTGGAGACTGCTGACTAAGATTGGTTCAGAGCAGTTGACTAACCAGACTGGTTTCCAGAGGGATTGGTGCAGCAAGAGTTTCCCAATCTTTGCCATGTCTCTAGGAAGCCACCAAAATTCCAGGCATATCGGGTTAACTCTCAGCTATACCATCTACCTGGTCCCTGTCTTTGCTGCTGCCATCAGACATAACTGAGTAGAAACATTTGTCCCTTCTGGATCGTCTACTGGGAGACCACAGCTAACCCTGTCCACTGTGCCAGGAGGGAATCTGAAGATGAGGATCTGAAAAGCTTTAGATTGAGACAGTCAACAGCCACAGATATTGCCATGATGATGCTATTTATAATTGCTAAATATTGATAACCTTTCCCATCCTGCCTTGCAGCTATCCAAACTTCACCAGTTGGCTGCGCAGCATGCTTCCTTCAACACAGTGAATCAATCGTCGTCCTCCTCATTTGCTGGTAGGTAATAAACACATTTGGAAAGTGGGACAGTAACTAACTGTCTTGTCACTGTTGTGCATTACTTTGAGATTTGACAGACTCTGGTCCTGAAACGTGAGTCAGTGTAAAATTATTTAAATTATGTATAAAGTTTGTGTTTCATTCCTCTGGTTGATTATCTGGTTAGGGTGGGATTGTAGATTATAATGGATGAAGTGAAAATTGATGCTAGAATTGGAGGGTTCTGGGTTGCAGAGATCTTTTAAAGGAAGGGTCCTGGTCAGCAGTTGGTAATAAGATAGAGCATTCCTCTAAAATTTAGTTGTGTGTAGTCAGCTTTTTCAATGTCCGTTTTCTTTAAATCGCATTACTTATCTCAGAACAGGGCTAGAACAGTACTAGTACACAGTTGCAGCTTAGTGGAAATGTTGATGGGACATTAGGACTGCTCTGTTCTGGGGATTTGCTTGATTTATCTTCAGGACTGGGGAAGAACTTGGCTGAATCCTAAATGGGTTTGCATTCTGTCTACAAGATTGATGGAAGCTACATTGCTTTCTTCTCTGAACTTTGTGTCTGCTTCATCCATTCTCTTTCTGTCTGTCCCTGCTCTGTCTCCATTGTTAACTCTTCATTTTCTGCCTTTGTCTTGCTCTTTGTGTCTGGCTGCATTTTTTGTGTTCCTGACCTTTCTAACTTTGTTGCTTCCCTCCTGCAGGATTGGACAACAGTGGTCAGACTACGTCTCAGGAGCTTCTGATTCCGAATGATGTAAGTAGTGGTCATAAGAAATAGAAGCAGGCCAAGAAATAGAAGTGGCCATAAGAAATAGAAGCAGGCCATTCCATAAGATCATGCCTGATCTGATTATGGCCATAACTCTAGTTTCCTGCCCCCCATTTGGTGACTGTAGTTCTTAAATGGGCTATCTAGCTCGTAGTGGATAACAGGATAATTGTACCTCTATAAGCAATGAACCTGCGCTGTCTGCGGGTGGCATTTCAGTGTATGAACTGACTACTCCAGACTATAATCAGGATGACTGTACTTCATGCAATGCAGTCATAAATAGAAGGATTATTTCTCCAGAGTGACACTGCCTCAATATTTCTGGAATGTGCACTGTTAGCTGTTGTCATGCCCTGTTTATTTTTATTTATTATTATTTGTGTCACAAGTAGGCTTACATTGACACTGCAATGAAGTTACTGTGAAAGTCCCCTGTTTGGACTCCATTAGTGATAGGGTCTGTGCTGTGTCTGTAAATTTGAGGCTGATGCTGTTGTCCTCTGATCCATTGCCCCAGTCCTGCTGAAGGACAGTTCTTTGTGCTGCATTGGGTAGGAATAGAGCTGCAATTCCTGGCATGTGAGGCAGGGTCACAGCCTCTGCAAGGACCATGCTTATAAATAGTCGGCAGTGCAGCACAATACTCTCTTCAAAACCCAGCAGTGTCAAGTGACAAAGGCAGAAAGGAATGTTATCCAGACAACGCAAGCCATACGCCTTTTGAAATTCAGAACAAGAATGAAGGGCTATCTGTTTCACGAAACATGCCAGGACAATGCTGAAGAGGCACTCTTAACTGTTGGAGGTCAGAATGCTATTATGTGAGGCAGACTTCCACATCCATAGGGTGTACTGTACGGTTAGGAATCTAGCTTGGATACTACGTCAGAGACATTCACACCAATATTAAAGAAAGACTTGCATTTATAAAGGATCTTCCATGACCTTGAGACCCCTCAAAGTGCTTTATGGCCTTTGTAGTGCAGTCATGGCTACAATGTTGAAAATATGACAGCTAATTTCCACACAGCAGGCTCCCATAACAAGATGATGATTGGCTAATCTGTTTTGGCAATGTTGGTTGAGGGATAAATATTGGTCAGCCCACTGCAGTGAACTCCTGTGATTCAAAATAGTGCCGTGGGGTCTTATACATCCACCTGTGGGCAGACACCCTGGTTTAATATTTCATCTGGGGGGGAAAAAAGCAGTACTCCCTCATTACTACGCTGAAGTGTCAACTTGAGTCCACCACTGATGAAGTTGGGAACTGATAATCTAATGCAAGTGAGGAAAGTATTTTGGAGAAACTAATGGGACTAAAAGCTGATTAATCCCCAAAGCTGACAGCTAGTGGATAGGGTTTTAAGAGGTGGTTCCAGCCATGCGTTTGTTTTGCTCTTTCAAGAATCTAGGGAACTCTGGGTGGTCCTCGTGAGTTGGAAGGTAACCCCACTGTTCAGTTTTTTTCCTATTGGTTAGCTTGACAGCAGTAGTAGGAAAAATGCTAGGTTCTATTATTGGAGAGGTGGTAATGGGGAACATACTAAATCAGCAGAGTCAGTATGGGTTTTATGGAGAGCAAATGGTGTTGATAAGTCAATTCCAATGCACTTGGGGCTGGTCTCCCACATTCTATACTCGAGTTAATGTCATCCAAACTCCATATCCTACCATGTACGCATTTCCACTCACCTGTCACTCCTGCACTTGCTGACCTGCACTGGCTGCCAGTTAAACAGCACCTATTTTTAAAAGCTTTTATCATCTTTGTTTTTAATTCCCACCATGGTCTCGCCCCTCCCTGTCTCTGTAATCTCCTACAAGCCTTGGATATTTACGCTCCTTCAATTCTGGCCTTTTGACTACCCCTGATTTTAATCACGCTTCCACTTGTGGCCATGTCTTTAGTTGCTAAAGCCCCAAGTTCTGGAATTCCCTCCCTGGAGTACTGTCTTTCTTAAGATGTTTCTTGAAGTCTTATCTCTCTCCCCAAGCTTTGGTTATCTGGCCCTAATAATAGCTCCTCATGTGGCTTGGTGTCAAATCGTGTTGATGTGCTTGTGAAGTGCACAGTCTTTTTACTGTTAATGGACCATATAATACTAGTTAGAGTACGTTTTTAGGCTATAAGTAGGATTGTCAATAACATTGAACCATTGAATGTTGTATATTTGGATTTTTGAAAGACATTGGCCTTATATGAGGTTGCTACTCAAGATTAGGTCTCCATGGCACTGGGAGGCTTGAGGACCAGGAACCATATAGAAAGCCAAATAGGTGCATATGTTGGCAGGGTGAATATAATGGAGTCCTCCAAGAGCAGTGCTTAAAAGTCTCAACTGTTTACAGTCTGTCACTAACCTGGATGAGGCTGAGTATGCAGGTTTGTTGATGATAGAAAACTAGGTGGGAGATTCAAGGAGGCCGCAGAGATGTTTAAATGGGTTATGTGAATGGGTATGCATGTAGCAAGTGAAATATAATGGGGAAGCGGCCGTGTAGTGAAAATGTCACTGGATTTGTATCCAGAGGCCCAGGCTAATGCGGTGGGGACATGGGTTCAAGTTCTACCATGGCAGCTGGTGGAATTTAAATTCAATTCATGAATCTGAAATATAAAGTTAGTCCCTAAAAATATCTGGTTCACTAATGTTCTTTAGGGGAGGAAGTTTGCCACCTTACCTGGTCTGGCCTACATGTGACTGCAGGTCCACAGCAATATGGTTGATTCCTGCCCTCTGAAATGACAGAGCAAACCACTCAATTCAAGGGCAATTAGGGACGGGCAGCAATGCTGGCCCATCCAGTGATTTTAAAAAAGAGAGGGGTGAAATAGGAAATTATCCAATTTGGTGCAAACCAAAATTTGGAGAAGCAGACTTTTTTATTTTATAAAGTCAAGTCCATTCAAAGTTGGTTTCCGAAGGGATTTCAAGATCCTTGTATATGAATCATGAAGGTGCAGCAAACAATAGCAAGACATATGGTATGCTCGACTTTCCTGCAAAGGAATTCGAGTATAAGAGTAAGGAAATCTTACAGCAATTCTATAGGCCTTTTGGTGGGACTACACCTGGAGAATGTTATAGTTTTACCCATGGGAAAATATACTTGCCGTGGACAAGGTGCAATGGAAGTTCATTACATTGATTCCATGAATAAAATGGCTGTCTTGTGAGAAGATTGAGTAGAATGAGTCAATATATTCTTGTCATTAATAGAATGAGGAATGAATCCTCTTCACGGTAGGGGACCCAAATAGCTTACCGAAAATTGACGGTCGTGGGACTGTAGGGGGTGAGGTCCTTAAAACGATTACTATTACTAAAGAGGTAGTGCTTGGTAGGCTAATGGGACTAAAGGTAGACAAGTCCCCGGGCCTGGATGGAATGCATCCCAGGGTACTGATGGAAATGGCAGAAGTAATAGCAGATGCGTTGGTTGTAATTTATCAAAATTCGCTGGACTCTGGGGAAGTGCCGGCTGACTGGAAAACAGCTAATGTGACGCCACTGTTTAAAAAAGGAGGTAGAAAAAAGGCAGGTAACTACAGGCCGGTTAGCTTAACGTCCATAGTTGGGAAATTGCTGGAATCCATCATTAAAGAAGAAATAGCAGGACACCTGGAAAAAATAGTTCGATCAAGCAGACGCAGCATGGATTCATGAAGGGAAAGTCGTGTTTGACGAATTTACTGGATTTTTATGAAGATGTAACGAGTACAGTTGACAGAGGGGAACCGGTGGATGTGGTATTTTTAGATTTCCAGAAGGCGTTCGATAAGGTGCCTCACAAAAGGTTGCTGCAGAAGATTAGGGTACACGGAGTTGGGGGTAAAGTGTTAGCGTGGATTCAGGATTGGCTATCTAACAGAAGGCAGAGAGTTGGAATAAATGGGTGCTTTTCTATGTTCTATGTTTCTATGTTTTCTGGTTGGCAGTTGGTGACTAGTGGCGTGCCGCAGGGATCGGTGCTGGGGCCTCAACTGTTTACCATATACATAGACAATCTGGAGGAGGGGACCAAGTGTAGGGTAACAGTTTGCGGATGACACAAAGATGAGGGGGAAAGTGAATTGCGTGGAGGATGCAGAAAGTCTGCAGAGAGATTTGGATAGGCTAAGTGAATGGACGAGGATCTGGCAGATGGAGTATAACGTTGACAAGTGTGAGTTTATCCACTTTGGAAGGAATAATAGTAAAATGGACTATTATTTAAATGGTGAAAAATTACAACATGCAGAGGGACCTGGGGGTCCTTGTGCATGAATCGCAAAAACTCAGTTTGCAGGTGCAGCAGGTGATCAAGAAGGCAAATGGAATGTTGGCCTTTATCGCGAAGGGGATGAAGTATAAAAGCAGGGAGGTCTTGCTGCAATTGTACAAGGTACTGGTGAGGCTGCAACTAGAGTACTGTGTGCAATTTTGGTCCCCTTATTTGCGAAAGGATATATTGGCCTTGGCGGGAGTACAGAGAAGGTTCACCAGGTTGATACCGGAGATGAGGGGGTTAGCTTATGAGGAGAGATTGAGTAGATTGGGCCTGTACTCGTTGGAGTTTAGAAGGCTGAGGGAGATCTTATAGAGACATATAAGATAATGAAGGGGCTAGACAGGGTAGAGGCAGAGAGATTCTTTCCACTTAGAAAGAAAACAAGAACTAGAGGACACAACCTCAAAATAAGGGGGAGTCAGTTTAGAGCAGAGTTGAGGAGGAACTTCTTCTCTCAGAGGGTAGTGAATCTCTGGAATTCTCTGCCTTTTGAAGCAGTGGAGGCTACCTCATTAAATATGTTTAAGTCACAGGTAGATAGATTTCTGATCAATAAGGGTTATGGGGAGCGGGTGGGTAAGTGGAACTAAACCACTCTCAGATCAGCCATGATCTTATTGAATGGCGGGGCAGGCTCGAGGGGCTAGATGGCCTACTCCTGCTCCTATTTCTTATGTTAAGTTTCTGTTGGGCTTGACAGAGCATAAGCTCTCTGGCCAAAGTGTCTAAAACTAGGGATAAGGGATTGGCCGTTTAGGACTAGGATGAGAAATCTCTTCATTCAGCGTTGTGAAACTTTGGCATAGAGAATTTCAAAGAGCTGTGTATGCTCAATCATTAAAAAATATATTCTTAAAGACCATAGACATTTGGACACTGGAAATTAAGGGATAGAGATAGGGTGGATAGTGGCACTGAGGTAGATCATCAGACATGATTTTATCAAATGGCAGATCAAACGCGAGAGCCTCCTATTTATGTTTTACATTAATCAGCAACCCCAATCCTTTCTTGTGTTGACTCAGGCGAGGCTACTACCACTGGACAGGAGCTGGCTGTTATGTGATTCGCGCATTTAATTGAAATGTCCCCAATCTGAGAGTGGGTGGGATAATGTAAAAAGGGGTAAAAACATTAGTTGCATTGTTCAAGACCTCCCACCCCCTCATAAATTAACTTACTAACTTCCCTATTTCCAATAGTTATAGTGTTGTTGCCTTGTTTAGCAGGCTTTTTCAATCAGGAAATACCAATGGTGGTTGCCAGTCTTGCTAGTATGCCTAGGCTTCAGAGCTCTGTGGTGTTGTCTGTGTAACACTGGCAGACACTTTGACCAGTTTATACATCTCAAACGCTTTACCCAGGTGCCCTTATTAATGAGATGAACAAAACGACAAGACAAGTCCCTAAGCTAGGTTTCAGTGCTGTTCCTACCCTCGCTGTTTAATAAGCTAGGGAATGAGGCACAACTCTTGTAACATGCATAAGACCGAATGAGTAGTCCCATTGAAAGGAGACATCTTATCCTGTCTTGAGTTTCAATCTGAAGATCTTCCAAATTTACGATTGAGATTCTGTCCTTTTGTGATTTGATAGTGAAGCAGTACCTTGCTTCAGTATGTGTAGTGGCAGAGGAAACATGCATTACTGTAACTCTTTGGTGTGAGATCTGGTGATCAGGTTCTGTAATTTCCCTGACTTTCTTGACTCTGTGCTCCAAAATGATCCTGGTTGATCTGGGCCTGCAGCACACATCCACCTTCAATCAGGCATCAATTGTCATTGGCAATAGGACAATGTCAAATTACAGTATGGGGCACTCTTGAGATTGAGTCTCAAGTTCATTGTGGGTCAGTGGGAGCTTTTCTCTAACTGAACTGTGTTGTACCTGTCCTGGGAGTAGTTGGTAAAGTGTAGAGGAACCTTTACTCCATGTCTAGTGTATGCTGCACCTAATGTTGAACTGTTGAGTAAATGTAAATTAGTGTCAATGACGACTAAGATGGAGTCTGAGATGGAGTATCTCCTTCTCCAGCACCATGACGGGCACAAAAACAACTCATTTTCTATTTGAAATGAAAAAATACAAAGGGCTGATCAGTTTTCTTTACTAACCCATGTTTGTTTTTCCTCCACAGTTAATAGGCTGCATTATCGGGAGGCAGGGCAGCAAGATTAATGAAATCCGGCAGATGTCAGGTGCTCAAATCAAGATCGACAATCAGGTCGATGGTTCGACCGAGCGACTCGTTACAATCACAGGGGGTCCCCTGAACATCAACTTGGCCCAGTACCTCATAAATGCATGGTAAGCAAACCTAGCAGCCTACCCCAGGGTAGTACTGCATGCGGCTAAGCACAATAGCTGGGAGAGGGACTGGTCTTCTGTTGACTGTGAGCGCAGATTTCGTACAGGGGTTACAGTGAGCCAGGGACTTGGAAGGGCATAGAGTAGAACCAACTTGCTTGGCTAAGTTGGAATATTGCATTTATTTTGGCATATTTTCAGTGTTCTCTTGAAATCTGAGGCCATGCGGAACCCACCGCCACAAGTGTCCTGTTCCCAGAGCTATCAATGCCATTCTCCTCTCAGTCAACAGCACAGGAGAGTGAGTTGAAGCTGGGTCACCCTTTACTGCTTTTTCCCACTTTCAATTGGAAGCACTGACTTCCGCCGACTGTTACCTTAGTGACCTGAGTTGTGATGAGTGTATCAGATGCTGGTGTCCCGTTACTCCTCACTGGTGATTGGGATATAGCACTGCAGCACCTCTGCTCCTTAGTTGGTTTCCTCTAATTTTCTCCCGTCCTTTCCTCTTGATTGCAGTACAGTTCCACAGGCACTGCCCAACATCCGAATGGTCTTCCTTCCTGTGCAAATTAGACAACTAGTGCTAACCGGCTATTTGACCATGGGGTGTATTGAGGCTCAGCCCTGCCTGGCCTTGCTCAATTATTCACATGGGCAGTATCCAGCAGTGGGTGGGTGGGAATGGGTGTATGACGAGAGTGAACAGGAATGGGGAACTCTGGCTGAATTTCCACATCTGTCCCTGGATTAGTGTTGGGACTGGCTCTCCACTGCCGTTGTGCTTGAGATCAGCTGGTTCAGCTCCGATCTGAGCCTGAACTGGACACTTTGCTGGTCAGCTATCTACTAACTGAAGTGTTGGTAGAAAACTTGGTATTGAAGACAAGATAGCAGGTATTGAACATGGAGATTTTCTGCTCCTAGTCACCACCCTTCATCAGAGAAGCATTATGATATTCCTAGGTTAAACTAGACATTGTTGCAACTCCTTGCTTATGTTCTCCTGTTTGCATCTCCTATTCCTAGACCATGTTTGGCAACATGTAGGGCACAGGCCACCTGAGGCAGGTCAAGGCCTCCAGCTCGGGTGCAAGAGTGACCACAGATGCGAACCTCATTCCTTTCAGCTTCTGGCACTGACTGCCTGTCCAAAGTACTGGCTCCCAGCATACTCCTCCACAGAACCAACCTCTGGCATGTTACCTGCCACTTGGTGTTTATCATCGAGAGGCCCGGGTGAAGGTCCTTACCACAGGATGCCAGCAAGGTTGAAAAATCAGAGATCTGTTTTTTAGGAAGCCTGGAGATTGCAGAGCTAGAAGGAAATGAGTTCCACAGTTACAATATTGGGAAACAAATTAACTGTAGGTCAGAAGATCAATCAGCAAACCAGGAGGGATAAAGATCAGAATAGAGAGAGACCAGGATCTCTAGCTTTGATTTTGCTTCCAAACCCGTAGACGAGTATCTAGGATACAACCTGTTAAGTTGAACAGCTCTGTAAATGTATCTACACTTTGTGCTTTGTGAAAAGCATTGGGATTTGCGCAGTGGGGCAAGTTGCTCCAGTGCGCAGGTTCCCCAGTGGAACTTTAACCAGGTATATGGACCTGTTCACTAGATGTACACAGGACCCCAGTGTGAACATCGTGGAGCCTGGCTCTATTCTGTGTACCCTTCATAATATGGATTTTAGTGGTTGAAGGGAAGGTCAGGCTGCGAAGGTTCCCTTGCATGTATTTAGTGTGCGTGAGTGTGTGTGTGTGTGTTTAATTCAATACGCAAGTATTGAACCTGAGGCATAATGTATCCTTACATTTGTTTTACTATCATCCTTCACCACCCTTCCTTAACTCAAATCTTCAATTCCTCTCACCTAATATAACCCTGACCTCTCTCCACCTCTCTTTCTTTACAGTTTAGAGATGGCTAAAACCACCTCCCAGAATGCTTCCATCACGACCCCAGTTGACCTCAACATGACCTTCTCTCAGCCTACCAACCCTGCCTCTTCCCCACTGGCATCGATGAGCTCCACCCTCCCATCCTCTCTGCTGAATGCCCCCTATGCCATTCCCATCTCCAGCCTCCTTGGCATGAAAAGCGTTCCCTTCCTGGCACTGTCTGCGGCCACTTCGGGGCCTTCTGGGAGCCTATCAGCTTATACAGCCAAAATCTCCTCATCCAATGGGGTTAAGAAGTCTGAGCGACAGAAGTTCTCTCCGTATTGAAAGGATGATGCAGCTGCCCAGACCCTGTGTAGAACTAGTGAGGTAACAAGTGACGGGAAGGAGTCATTGGGAGTTTCATTCAGATTTGTGAATTTTGTTGTTTAGGAGGTCTGTTTTCGTACAAGTCCGTACCTACAGATTGACCCCCTCAAAGTGGCTGAATAACCTTTACCTGATTCCCTCAACATTAAAAAAAAAATCAACATTCTAATAGCAGGCAGAATTCGTCAATTTAATTTTCATGTTGGCTAATGGAGTTTGAGACAGTGGCTCAGTGGACAAATGCATGACCTTTGTCTAATTGAGCCACATTGTCCAAGAAGACCTCTAAGGCGATCTCCAGTAGGGTGGCAATTGGCCTTAGTACCCTCTGGGTTAAGGGGGGTGGGGAGGTGGAATTCAGCCTCTGTTCCCACTCCTGATTGGTGTCAGTGACCCCTGCTGGAAAGAGTGACCTGCAAGTAATAAGAACAAAAAAGTGCTGCAAAAACTCAGCAGGTCAGGCAAGGCAGCATTTGTGAAGAGAAACAGTGTTAATGTTTCAGGTTGAATACCTTTCATCAGACCTGTGGGTACTGGCAAACTGATCTATCATGACTGGGGAGTAGGAGGCCAACAAACCCGTGCCTTCTCTGGCACCCTCCTCCACCCCACATGGTCAATTAGCCCATTGATGCTTGCTGTTCAGGCTTCCGCTTTGAATATTAGGCACAGGAGCAGGTTCTGTGGAACTCTATCCCAGCACGAGTCACTGCCTTGAGAAAGAAAAAGTGGGAAATGAACGTTGATTTTTTTTTTAACAATTTGGCAGTGGGGAAGGATTTGTTTTGCTGATGCCAGCTCGCTGTGCATTCTGGGAATCGGGGAAGCCATCTTGGAAGTCACTGGGCATTAGGGGGCTTGGCACATTCCGTAATCGAACTACTTCCTTTGTGCTGTACTTCTCCAGGTTCATCAAATGTTTAAGTTTAGTTATTAAACCTGATTCCTTCAGGGAAAATTTCAATATCAAATAATTACAATGAAAAAAAACTGTTCAATGTTTGTGTTTTATTTTGTTTTCCCTCCAATGAGAATTTAAGTATATCATTGATTGCACCAGGTTTGTGTAGCATGGTAAGGGTACCTACAGTGGACATGTCTGGTCCAATCTCAAGTCACCGACCATTTAGATTTTGAGTATTTGTCTCCTGCCAGCCCCCTTACAATTAATATCTGGCTTTAAGGCCCAGGCTGAAAATCAAACACCTTTAGCAAACTATGCAAAAATTAAACATGTATTATTGTTTTTTTAAAATTCAAATCTACTGAAATTTTGAACGACTGATTTAACTTCTGCTGCCGTCACGGAGGCTGATTTTTTTTTTATGAAGTTGTTTGCTCGTGTTGGAACTGGAAACATTTTCTCACTTCTTTAATAAGAGAATCCCTTTTCCTAGAAGTTCTGTTGTAGTTCCCATTTTCCCAATCCTGGCGGAGCGCACCAGGATAAGCCTGAAGAAAGGAAGAGACTTTTTTTTTTCTCACGAGCCACAGCTGTAACTGGAATGCAGCACATCTTTCTCTCTCTTCTCTCTCTCTTCCCCCCCCCCCCCCCCACACACACACACACACACACACACACACACACACTCTCTCTCTCACTCTCTGCACTGGACATTCCATTCACCTCCCCAACACCCTCATCTTCCTCTTACACAAAGCTTTTTTAACATGAGCCCATTCAAAAAGTGCTAGATTCACCAAGCAGGGGAAAAGTTAAATGATATTTTTCTTTTTGATTTTGGTTTGAGAACTGGATCCCAAACCAATGGAATACAAGTCCGCTTTTTGTGTAGGACTGTAAGCAAGATTAGTTTGGGCACCTTTAGCCCAGCTCCCTAGTGGATGTGAATACACCATGAAACTGCAGCTGATATGGTACAAATCAGCAGTTGTTCCCGGAGATTACAAAATGCCTGACCTCCTGGACAGACACAGGCTCCTGACATTACCTGAGCCTGAATAAACCCCATGTGATTCCTGCTGCAGGAAGGGACATGATCCTGATGTTGGGGTGGAGGTGCATATGTTGTAGCATCGAGGGAGCTTAATTCTAACCCATGCTGTACCTTCCCTGGGAGTGTTTGATCATGATAGAGTAGAGGGAGCTTTACTCTATCTAACCCCGTGTTGTACCTTTGCTGGGAGTGTTTGATAGGGACAGTGTAGATGGAGCTTTACTCTGTGTCTAACCCCATGCTGTACCTGTCCTAGAGGTGTTTAATGTGACTAATATCCCTTTAAGTGGCAGAAAATTTTCCTCAACCCAAGAACAAGTTGAAGTTAAACATAGGTCCCAGGGAATGTAGATCTTGGCCTTTTAGAATTTGTTCTCTGATTTCAATTTGTAGCGTGACAGAAGGAAAAGTGTCCTCTTTGACTGGGGACGGCAGGCCTCGGGGGATACCACTGGGCAATACCTGCGGCTACTGTTTGTAAAGGCGAGGACCGTGTGGTCTCTGACAACATTCGCATCTCAAAACACATCATTCCCATCGCCGAGATGGTGTTTAGTTGCTTGCACGTGATGAGGCTGGGAGAGAGCCAGCTCGTTGGGCCCCTCAACTGAGGAAAGCTTTGTGTAAAGGTACACGCAGACTCTGTGAATGCACAGGGTTCTGGGCTGACAGCCATGTCTAATATTACAGACCCACTTCTTTGTTCCCTTGTCCCACCTCTGCCCTTGTCCTCTTGTGTTGGTGGTGTTCAAATTCACTCTCCATTTTCCTTTGCAGTTGTTTCTTTTATATTTCCTGTTATGTTTCGTTAAATAAAAGTTTTTTATGCGACACAAATTCCTTTTATAAAATATTAATAAAAGTTTTTTGGCACATTACCGGAGTTCTGTGTCCCTTTTTTGATCTAATTTTGGAGGTTGCTTTTGGATGAGATGTAAGATAACAATGGAAAAAATCTCTGGAGTTGGGGGAGGGGATTGGATAGAGTGCTGCCAATACATCAGCCACATTAAGCAAGAAACTCCCAGGCTAAGACTGGGAGCTTGTCCAATGCCCCTACTTTTGATAACTGATCCAGTAAACGTGTTGAAATAAAATTGGGTTTGGCTGTGAATCTTCTCATGGTAGTAGAATGCTCATGGCAGCAATGTGTACTGTCTACAAGATGCAGCTCACCAAGGTTGCTTTACCTTCCAAACCCATGGCCTTTACCCTGAAGGACAGTAGACACAAAATTCTCTTCCAAGCCCCACACCATCCTGGCTTGAAGGTAAATCATCATTCCTTTGCTGTTACTGGGTCAAAATCAAGGAACTCCCTACTTGACTGGTGGGTATACCTGCAGGGCCTAAGAAGGTAGCTCAACACCTTGAGGATGTTTGGGGGAGTGGGCAATAAATACTGCCCAGCCAATAACCAATGAAAAAGGATTAGTGCATAGCATCAGTTTTTAAAAGGGCATGGTGGAGCAGGGACATTGTAATCTAGGTTGTGTGAGTAACAGTGCTGGTGTTGGAAAGGACATAGCTATGCAGCACATCAGGTTTAAAGTCAATTGGACCTTACCTGAATAAACAATGTTTTCAGCTGGTGCGGCAACCAGTATACATTAGATTTAGGCTGGCAGGAAGTGAAGCAAAAAAAACTTATTGTTGCTTTATGTACAACAATCCACAGAAATCTGATGAAGGATTGAACTAAAAGCCTTGGTTTGCATCTGGTGAATTCAGACATCATAAATAGTGAAGGAGGAAATTTTCCAGAAAACCATATTTTGTATCATCAAACATATTTACTTATTGGACTAATTGGCACCACTCATAACGGGCCAACAATGCAGAGGGGCACCCCCGGATGGATATTCGATCGGGTCCCCCCCTGCACAGCTGAGAGACTCGCGAATTTCAAAGACTACGGAAGATCCCTAATCTGCCTAGCAACAGCGCGCAGCTGCATTTTAAACTGGCCAAGGACGATCAAGATCCCTACGAAACGAGACATAGAGTGGGTTATCAAAACCAAGCTATCACTGAAATATTACCAATTCGGCCAAGGCAGACATAAAAATCTGATAAACTAAGATATAAGAATAAAAGGTTAGAATGAAATACTCCAGACATCCAACAGGACAGGATGACATTAACACTCAATCTCACAAGCAGGAAACACAGACACGAAACAATAAGATCAATTCAGATAAGAGGACACATAGAGAAGATAATGGGAAACGCATTTAGACACCGGGGCAGGACCAAGTAGTCCCATTAACACAAATACACACCATACAAATGCAAATTGACAAGCCTCCCAGAGAACGTCCTGACCTGACAGACCACTTTATACATATTGTAAAAATGCATAATCAAATGTTCCCGCTCGAATTTGGATCCCTATAAAGATCCAGAGCTGATGTGAAAGGATTGAGATCAACGTGGCCAAGCCACTGTTTCTGAGCTGGCTACGGGGGTCTCCCTGGGATCCCAGTAATTGTACAATAAAGACACGCTTTGAACCTTGATTTGCGACTCAACTTCTATTCTGCACTGGTAAAGGGATATTTCCCTACAACAATAGTCTGCAAAGAGTATTAAATATGTTGCAGGTTTGGCAGACAATCCCAAAGATTAGAGGGTAAAGGTGGCGCAGTGGTTAGCCCTGCTGCCTCACAGCGCCAGGGTCCCGGGTTCAATTCCTGGCTTGGGTCACTGTGGAGTTTGCACGTTCTCCCTGTGTCTGTGAGACTTTCCTCTGGGTGCTCACCACTCTGGGTTTCCTCCAACAGTCCAAAAGACATGCTGGTTAGGTGCATTGGCCATGCTAAATTCTCCCTCTGTACCCAAACAGGTGCAGGAGTGTGGTGACTAGGGGATTTTCACAGTAACTTCATTGCAGTGTTAATGTAAGCCTACTTGTGACTAATAAATTTTAAATACCCTATTGATGGTCATGACGCTGGCCGCACTCCCATTCTCACTCTGCCAGTAGATCCAAGATTTCTAAGGCAAATGTGGCCCAGAAATGAGCACTGAAATTCTGTGACAATTTACTCCCAATTTTCTGTTGTACTTTCAGTGGAAGCTGGGTCGAATCCCCAGAGAAATATTGTAAAACCAGGTGAAGCCCTTTCAATGTTATATGTTTACAATTACCTTTTAGACTG
The DNA here is from genome assembly GCF_964213995.1 of Mustelus asterias. NCBI lineage: Eukaryota > Metazoa > Chordata > Chondrichthyes > Carcharhiniformes > Triakidae > Mustelus > Mustelus asterias. The sequence goes on along the minus strand of NC_135803.1, from coordinate 94,843,675 downwards.
CTCAGAGACAAATTGACATGGGGGAAATGGTGGCAGTAGTAATATCCCTGGACTGGTAATTGAGGGCAATGCTCTGGACAACCATGGGTTCAATTCCCACCATGGTAGTGGGTGCAGTTTAATATTGAGTAATAGATCTGTAATGGAAAGCTGTTCTCAGTCATGTTGACCATGAAACCATTTAGGGAAAGCAAGCCAGGACAAGGGGATCTGTATGGATGAGTGATATCCCTGCTTCTGGAGCTACTGCCTCGTCCTTGGGTACAGTTCATTTGTACCCTCATTGTTATACAACTACCCTCTGCTATCTTGTTCAACTCATCACTCCATATAAGCATCTGAAGGCAAATAGCACAACTTTATTTATATCACAAGTAGGCTTATATTAACACTGCAATGAAGTTAGTGAAAATCCCCTAGTCGCCACACTCTGATGCCTGCCCGGATACACTGGGGGTGTTTAGCATAGCTGAATGCACCTAACCAACATGTCTTTCAGACTGTGGGAGGAAACTGGAGCACCCAGAGGAAACACTTGCAGATGTGAGGAAAATATGCAGACACAGCATAGTGACCCAAGCCGGGGATCAAACATGAGTCCCTGGCGTTGTGAGGCAGCAGTGCTAACCACTGTTACAGCCCCAGAGGAACAACTGCTCTACACTGGACCAAAGTTAAAAGCTGGAAAATGTATGGAATGTGGATGAGGGTTCAGCTTTGATGCCTTTGCAGTCAAACAACTTCGCTCTGCTTGCATCTGGAGAGTTGGGTGAGCTATAGGAAGGTGTCTGAGGATTTGGCTCCCAGTGAGACGGTGAACTTTAATGGGGGGGGGATGTGGCATGGTGAATGTGAATGAAGTAGAGGAAGGCCACTTTGTATTACAGGGTGTGACTCCTGTGCTTCGAGGGAAATGGTCGGCTAACTCCCCTTCCACCTATTTGTCCATTCTCATAAACCCAAAAGCCATCGCACTGTTGATCAGAAGCTTTGCGAGCCTGACACTGAGCCACTGTATGAGGAGGGGGCAGGCACGCTACTAACAAGTTTATTATTTCTCTACCCAATAAAACAAAATTATATTGATAGTGCCGTAACCTGTGCATGCGTTTGCTTTTAAGAAATTAATTTATACAGCTGCATTAAATCAAACAGAAAGCTAATGGGAGCTGCTCTCCTGCTGTTTGATATATGTAGATCTCTTCGATGCCATCAATACTTTCCATTCAGTGGCTGACAGAGAATCGAAAGCTGCCAGCTGATGCATTATTCCCCCATGAACCTGCCTGTCATTCACTCTATGTGGGTGCGAGTACCATCTAGATTTATTAACGGCATTCAGTTTATGCTAAGTGATGAGATCTGACATTTGTGAAGAGGGTGGGGGATGGCGTGCATTGGTACTCCTTTCCTGAGCTAACTCCATTGTAATAAAAGCAAAATACGTACTGGAGATCTGAAATCAAAACACAAAGTACTGGAAAAACTTTGCTCGATTCCAGTGTAATGTTCTCAGTTGCAGGTTAATAATCCCAGTGGTCGGACTATCCTGAAGCAAGTAGGTATTGTGAGAAGTGCTGAATTAAATATTAAGAGAGGACTAGCATTTATGTAACACCGTTCATGGCCGAAAGGCAATTCAAAATACTTTGCAACCATTCCTAAATCCTTTTCAAGTTATGTTACTGTTGATAATATAGAGAAATCTGTTGTGCATAGCAAAATCCCACAAAGTGCAATTAGATAAATGATCAAATTATCTTCTTTGTGACGTTGGTTGAGGGATTGGCCAGGACACCAGCGAGAACTCACCTGCTCTCCTTCAAATAATGAAATGGGATCTTTTAAATCCATCCAAGAGGCCAGGCACAGCCTTGATTCAACATCTCATTTGAACAACAGCACCTCTGACGGTGTAGCACTCTCTCTCGAGACAAGTGCTCAGGACTTTTTTTTATTTTATGTCTTCATGTCTAACCGTTCAAAATTAAAATGAAAAAGACTTGCAAAGACTTAATTTAATCCTTTTTTAACTCATTCATGTGCTACGGGCATCACTGGGCTAGGGCAGCATTTATTGCTCATCTAAGGAAGACTAAGGAAATTTGACATGTCAGCTACGACTCACCAACTTTTACAGATGCACCATAGAAAGCATTCTTTTTGGTTGTATCACAGCTTGGTATGGCTCCTGCTCTGCCCAAGACTGCAAGGAACTACAAAAGGTTGTGAATGTAGCCCAATCCATTACGCAAACCAGCCTCCCATCCATTGACTTTGTCTACACTTCCCGATGCCTTGGCGAAGCAGCCAGCATAATTAAGGACCGCACGCACCCCGGACATTCTCTCTTCCACCTTCTTCCATCGGGAAAAAGATACAAAAGTCTGAGGTCACATACCAACTGACTCAAGAACAACTTCCTTGCCGCCATCAGACTTTTGAATGACTTACCTTGCATTAAGTTGATCTTTCTCTACATCCTAGCTATGACTGTAACGCTACTTTTTGCACTCTCATTTCCTTCTCTACGAATGGTATGCTTTGTATAGTGCACAAGAAACAATACTTTTCAGTGTATGTTAATACATGTGACAATAATAAATCAAATCAAATTATCCTTAATAATCCCTTGAGAAGGTGATAGTCACTTGAACCGCTGCAGTCCATGTGATGTAGGCACACCCACAGTGCTGATAGGGAGTGTTCCAGAAATATGATCCATCAACTGTCAAGGAATGGTGATATATTTCCAAGTCAGACTGGTTAGTGGCTTGGAGGGGAACTTGCAACTTTGAAGATATGGATTATGTTTTATCTAATATCCTTCTGTTAAAATAGATTTTCCGCATCCCAAATAATGTCAGTTTTCATATGTCAGTACATTCATGATATTCTGAAGGTCACACTGTTGAGTTACCATTAGAATCAAATATCTTAGTTCGAGTACTCAAGTACTCACTGTTCCTTGTCAACATGAGGCACTCAATGGCTTGGCAACAAAGAAGCAACATGCACTCCCAATTCTGTCTCCATATGAGTCAAACAACATTTATTCCTCACATTTTTACAGCCTTTTGTTTGTGTTCCAATACATATTTCACATTTTTCCCAACAACAGGAAACTATTTGCCATCTCAGAGTTTGATTCCTCCATTAAGGAGGGGAGTGAGAAAGGGAGACTGCACCCAGGTTAATGGTTAATGCACCCAGCACAAAGGGGTCTGCAGATAAAGATTTAGCTTTATTGAGATGTCCATGGCTGTCATTATTTTATACAGGTCCATCATAACTCTCTGCTCTTATATTCTATGCCTCAACTAATAAAGACAAGTATCCCATTTCTCTTAACCACCTTATCTACCTGTTCCGCTGCCTTCAGGGATCTTGGACATGCACCTCAAGATTCCTCTGGTCCTCTGTACGTCTAGTGTAGAACCGTTCATTGTGTATGCCTTTGCATTATTAGTCCTCCAAAAGTATCACCTCACAGTTTTCAGGGTCAAATTACATTTGCCACTTATCTGCCATCTGACCAGCCCGTTTGTATCATCTTTTGATCTAAGGCTTTCCTCCTCGCTATTTACCAAACCACCAATTTTCGTGTCATCTGCAAACTTCCGAGGTGCTTGAGGGGGTCACACATTGAAACATGGCAGCCAATGGCTATGCACCTGTGATGTCAATGGCTTCAACCCATTGACATATGTTCAAGGGAGACGCGTGACTTGCATGCTCCTCCTGAGATTCCTTGTGATGCCAATTGACACATGACAGGACTTTCCCTGTGCTAGCAATGCTGAACTTTCATGAATGACTAGCTCCAACATGAAACCATTCCAAATCCTGCATTCACCATCAGCTACCTTTTCATACCCTTCATTTCAATGCCTCAACATCTGGTCATGGCCCAAAGACAGCAAATTTAAAAGATGCACAAAGTGATAACACAGTGGGATTCAGCAACTACATATGACCCAGTACTGACCCGAGTGTATTAGGTGCCTTTATATGATAGTGTTTGGTTTCTCAAACATCCTGTTCTCCCTGTGGCTGGAACAGATATGGAGACAGATTGCTGGCTTTGCTGATCCAGTGCTTCAGATGCCCGCGGCAGACAGCCTCTGGGTGCTTGAGCCCTTGAGGAGTTCAGCACAGACTGCCATCTGCATTTATGACTCGGAGCTGCATGCGGAACTCATGATATCATCAAAGAGGCTGAGGATCCATTATCAACACAAGGAATACCTTGAGAATAGCCTCCATGGCCTTCATTCATACTCTCCTGGAGCCTTTCAATAAACACCTGCACTCTCCTGCATACCTGGAGTGAGAAAACACCTGGAAACTAGGTGCCTCTGGGTCAACTCACCAATGCATCACACAACTCTGTTCAAGAATGAGGCCAAACTGTGGAGGCCAGTATGACCCTCCTGCATCCCCTTGGTAGTTCCGAATGTGGCTCTCCTTTCAGTAGAAGAGGACATCTTACCCAGGCCCTCCTACATTTTAGAGGCACCATTTGCAGGGTCCAATGAACATGGGTGCAGTGCCAGAGGCGTTTCTGTGGTCTGGCAAGGTGAGTGACATCCTACCCCCATAACCCCACACATTTACAATGGCTAATCCATCTAACTAAACATCTTAGGACAATAAGTGACAATTTTCTTTTTACCATGGCCAATCCACCTAATATGCACATCTTTGGCACAGATTTACACCTGGTTCAACCTAGGTGCCTGCTTGTCACTGGGAAAATCACATCTTTTGAATGCTGACTACTATTGTTGCTAAGCAGATTCCTACCTGTTGCTGGGCACGTCGCATCCTATCATGTCCTGTTAAATTATTGTTACTGCTGATACTGAGTAAATCTATGACAGTTCACAGGACCACACTTGTCTCACGGTCTAGCTGTGCTTGTCAAACTGTGGTACTTTATATGTCCATCATCATGCCAGCTGCAAACAGCCTTCACCCTTAGCACCACAAAGAGTACCTCTGACTGACCATGGCCCTCTGGTTTGGGGAGCACTGTGGCTCAATGTACATCATCCTTCCTGGGCATTCCCTATGCCTGGGTCATCCAGCTTATCCTACAACTTATAGGCTGCCATCTTGTCATCATACATGTCACTTGCCTCATCATCATATATGTCATTAACCTTGCTATCATACATGTCACTCACCTTGTCATGGTTCATGTCACATGCCTTGTCATCATACATGTCATTCATCTTGCCATCATACGTGACACATGCCTTGTGATCATACATGTCACTCACCTTGCCATCGTACATGTCACTCACCTTGCCAGACCACAGAAACGCCTCTGGCACTGCACCCATGTTCATTGGACCCTGCAAATGGTGCCTCTAAAATGTAGGACGAGCCCGTCCATAGGGAATGACCAAGGATTGGGAAAACCTAGAACAATCTCAGGATAAGGGGTCAATCATTTAGGACAGAGATGAAGGGAAATTTCTTCACCTAAACAGTTGTGATTCTGTGGATTCTGTACTTCAGAGAGTTGTGGATGCTCCATCATTGAGTATATTCAAGACTGAAATCAATGGATTTTTGATCTCTCAGAGAATCCAGGAATGTGGGGAGCAGCAGGAAGGTCTGATCTTATTATGCTCTCTTTTGATTTCCATTTGGTGCCAATCTTGTCTGATATAATTTTGATTTGGTGCCATTCTAATCTAGCATCATTCTAGTCTTAGCATCATTGGAGTCTGGTGCCATTCCAATGTGTTCATTCTGCTCCTTATCATATTAACCTGTTGTCACTCTGATCTTGTCACTCTCTGGTTCTTGCTAAAGTCTCCAAATCCTCAAAACCCGTCACCTGCAACTCCTTAAGTCGAGTCTGAGGCCTGAGGCCCGTCACAGTGACAGCCAGATGCAGAAGGATCAATGTGTAAAGGAGCCTCGGCCCACCTTGCATTACAACTGAAATGAAACTCTCACTCGTTGTAAATAAATAATGAGGTTACATTTTGTGTCAACAAGCAACAACGTGACATAGATTCTCAATTAATACATTCAGTGCTGGCTTTGTTACCCATTTTGATTCCTTCAGGAATGGAGATTTTAAACTTAAAGAACTTTAATGAGCTTAAACAAAGGTATAAATACACATTTCCCCAGGGACTCAGTAGGGTGGATATAGAATCATAGAATCCCTACAGTACAGAAGGAGGCCATTTGGCCCATCGAGTCTTTACCAACCACAATCCCACCCTGGCCCTATTCCCGTAGCCCCACACATTTACCATGCTAATCCCCCTGACATTAGGGTCAATTTAGCATGGCCAATCAACCTAACCCGCACATCTTTGGACTGACACAGACTCTTTGAATATTTTAAGGCAGCTGTAGATAGATTCTTGGTAAGCAAGGAGATAATAGATTATCGGGGATAGGCAGAATAGAGGTTACTATCAGATCAGCTATGATCTTATTAAAAGGCAGAGCAGGCTTGAGGGACTGAATGGCCTACTCCTGCTTCTTGTTTGTAAGTTTGTATTCGAGGCAGAGTTAGACGGATTTTTGATACTTAAGGGAGTCAAGCGTTAAGTGGGGCAGACAGGAAAGTAGAGTTGAGACCCACTCTACTTGAATTTTACTGAATGATTGAGCAGGCTTGAAGGACTGAATGGCCTACCCCTGTTTCTAAATCCTATGTTCCTATTTACATATAATACATATACTTGCATCAACACCCACAAACAGACACACATATATATATAAAAACATTTCAGCTTTCCTGGCTCAATGGGCGACATCAATGAAAAAGCTCTGAGAGATGGGGCAGGGCTGTGACTCACCGACACAAAATCCACAGGAACCAACAGAGTGGGGTGTCTCTCGACCAATGGAATCGGCATAGCTGACATGTGGCGGGATGCAGCAGAGAGCGTCAGGTGTCACCGACACATGAAGCCTGTGGAGTGCACCTCACTGATGTGGTGAGGCCAGAAGAGCTGGGTGTCGTTGATGTTAAAGTTAAGGTTTATTAGTCATAAGTAAGGCTTATATTAACACTGCAATGAAGTTACTGTGAAAATCCTCTAGTCGCCACAGTCCAGGGCTTGTTCGGGCCAATGCACCTAACCAGCACATCTTTCTGAATGTGGGAGGAAACCGGAGCACCCGGAGGAAACCCACGCAAACATGGGGAGAACGTGCAAACTCCACACAGACAGTGACCCAAGCCGGGAATTGAACCCGGGTCCCTCGCGCTGTGAAGCAGCAGTGCTAACCAGACAGGGATGAGCACTGGTGCCAGCAAAGGTAAGTATCACCTCCCCATTGTGGAAGTGGCAGCACTGGGTACTGGCAGCAGCAACCAGCAGAGTGGGTGTCATTGGCTATGGTGGTGCCAGTACAGGAAGGGAATCATTGACACACAGCAGGCGAGTCAAATTGAGTTGGATGTCATTGATAGTCTCAAAGTAATTTCTTATAAAACTATTTTGGAATATATTGCAACAATTTGGAAGCAAGGGAACTCTTACCATATTCCCTGACATAAAGAACTGGAGGTGTCAACATTCTGAAATTAAATTGTCCACAAGCTGCAATCTGACAGAGAAGGTGGAAACACAGTTCAGCTACACAGAACCAGCCACTACCAAGACTGAAAAGAGTTCACAGGAATTCCCAGTTTTTTTTTGGAAAGGACCAGTTAGAGCAGGAGTTCACAGTGAGCTTTCAATTTATGGTGAAAGTGCAGTAAGGAAGAATGTGTCAGTTGATGTGATGCCCTTTATAAAGATCCTGGAGAATTCACCTTGACTTATGGCAGTCACAGTAACGAAGATCTCTTGCTGCTCTCAGCGAATCTGAGGTGGTGTTAGAATGGGCCTGACGAACACTCAGTATGAACTGTACAGGTGTAGGGGCAGTGCTGCCCACTGTTTGCTGCTTTCCAGAGAATATGAAAATCAAATCAGAGCTGTGCCCATTTCTCCAGCGCCCTCTAGTAGCCCGGATGAAGCAGTCCTTTTGAAATAAGAATCAGCTCCTATCAGCCTTGCTGCAAGGATTTTAGGTTCTGGCACCATTGCAATGCACCCCTTGATTAAGTATTCATCTACTCGGCTCACAAATAAAGAGTGGTCAGGCTGGCAGACACCAGCCAGAGAGTGTCTGTAGAATTATACTTCAGAAAGAGAACATGCCTTTCGAGAAAACTTTGAGATGATTTTTCTTAAAGTTGTCAGTTAGAATCAGTGTAGTTACACCCAACCGATTCATACCAAATACTCACTAACCCTGGTTCACTCACAGATGCAGATGCCTGCTGAAGATATTCAATAGATTTCGGACTGTGCTTTCCACCATTTGTACAGAAAACACAGCTGAAGAAACAGCCACAATATCACAGGAGCACAACAGTTTTAAATGGATTTGGTTTCTTCAATGCAAGTCAAGAAATATACAGAGTCAACTGCATCAATTAACTGTTAATACTCATTGTTCAAGCAGCTAATGAATTGGTCTAAATGATGGACAGTTCATTGATGCAGTTGTGGAGGGAACAATATTGCTGTGGAAAGCCCTATTTCTCCTGTGTTCACCTCCCCAATGCATATCAGCATGATCCTCACATTGCACCATCACTTTTAATTTTAGGACGAGGTCACACTCCCTTCAAGGTCAGCACTGGCTCACAATCCAAGGTGGGGAAGCTATGAAAGAAAATCTGTAATGATAGTGAATGAAACATTTTGCAGGAGTTCATCTGTACAGGCAGGATGGGTCATATCTCAGAAACACATGTCCCCGTGGGCTGGTTTGCTGGTGCTGTTGGGGAGGGTTTAGACTAACTTGCAGGTGGATGGGCATCAGGAGCATTAGAAAGGAGAAACAAGGTTTGGGAGAGACAGATAGGACCAGTGCAAGGTATGATCAGATGCAGAGGGAATGCCATTATCAAAATTTTATCAATTAATTGTTAAGGTTTGTTCATGTCAATTACATTTTAAAGGTTAAGAGAAATAGACGATGGATATTAATAGTCTTTAAGCATATATAAATAGGGGATAGCAAAATAGGGGATAACTGGGACACTGGGTTGAGTGGGAGGAGAGTTTTGATGAACAAATCAACAAACTCTCTCAAAAAGCAAAGAGAGCTCAGTGCCTTGGTTTTAGCTTCACCAACAGCAGTACAGTTTAAATTATGTTTACAATGCATGCACAAAAGTGCACAGAGTGTGGTAAATAAGGTTGGTGAACGGCAGGTGCAGCTGGTGCCATGGGAATATGATGCCCGGTGATAATGGAGACCTGGCTCAAAAAAGGTAAGGACAGGGTACAAGGTGTTCAGGAAGATTGGGAAGGAATGGCAGCATTTTGTAAGGAGACTATAACAGTATTAGTCAGAGAGAATGTCCTAGAAGTGTCAAAGATAGAATCTATTTGATTCGAGCAAGAAACAATTGCGGTACCATTACACTACTGGGATGTATTATATAGGTTCACAGCTAGCAGGAAAGATATCAAAGAAAAAAATGCAGTGAAATTACAGAGGTGCAAAAACCTTGGAATAATGACAATGGAGGAATTTATCCAAATATAGCCTGGGATCATAATACTGGAGAAGGTCAGGAGAATTCTCCAGATCAGGATGTTTCTGGCCTAATGAGGAAGGAGGAGGCATTGTTGGATCTGGTTCTGGGGGAACAAAGTAGTAAAGGTGTCAGTAGGGGAACATTTAGGGAACAGTGATCATAGCATCATAAAGATTAGCAATGGAAAAGGATAAGGAGAGATCTAGCATTAAAATATTGAATTGGAGCACTGCTTAAATGAAAGTAGAGTGATTACAGATGTGAGCCTTCAACAGATGTGGAATCAAAGATTGTAAGAAGTCTCACAACACCAGGTTAAAGTCCAACAGGTTTATTTGGTAGCAAATACCATAAGCTTTCGTTGGCAGACAATACTGTAAAGGAGCAATTGACAAAGTACATTCCACAAAGGAAAAAGGTAAGACAACCAAAGCCAGAGCTCCCTGGATGGCAAAAGAGATAGAGAGTAAGATAAAGCAGAAAAATGGTACGTACAATGGATATCAGATTGATAATAGAAGTGAGTACCAGGCTGAATATAGAAAGTTCAGTGGGCAGGTGAAAAAGGAAATAAAAGAGGCAAAGAGAGAGTCAGAGAAGAGAATGGCAGCTAACATAAAAGGGAATTCAGGAATCTTCTATAGGTTTATGAATAGCATATGGGAAGTAAGAGGATGGATGGGGCTGAATAGGAGCCCAAAAGAGGATCAATATGTTGAGATAGAGGATATGGTATCTGGAACGGGATTAACTGATCCTTGACAAGGATTGTTTTTACGTCTGATGAAGGTATCTCTTGAGATATATTAATGACCTAGACTTGGGTGTGCAGAGCACAATGTCAAAATTTAGAGATGGCACAAAACTTGGAAATATTGTGAACTCTGAGGAGGATATAGATAAACTTCAAAAGGGTGTAGACAGGTTGGTGGAATGGTGGACAGGTGACAGATGAAATGTCAGACGGAGAAATGTGAAGGGATGCATTATTTAGGTAGCATATGACAAAGGGAGGTGATATTAACATATAAGATCCTTGGGGTCTTGACAAGGTGGATGCCAGAAGGATGTTTCCTCATTTGCGGTCACCTAGAACTAAGGGTCACTGTTTAAAAATAAGGGGTCGCCAATTCAAGACAGAGATGAGAAGTATTTTTTTACTCTCAGAGGGTTGTGAGTTTCTGGAGCACTTTTCCTCAAATGGCAGTGGAAACAGAGTCTTTGAATATTTTTAAGGTAGAGCGAGGTAGGTTCTCGATAAGCAAAGTAGGAATATGGAGTTGAGATTACAATTAGATCACAAGGCTGGAGGGGATATGAGGCCTATGTCTGCTCCTAATTTATATGTTCGTATGTCCATAAATAAAGGGTACAATTCTAAAGGGAGATGCTGACCTGGGGGTATATGCTTATACATTGTCGGGCAGGTTGAGAAAGGTTAAAAAGACATTTGAGATCCTGAGCTCCAAAAATTGAAGCACAGAGTACACAATCAAGGAAATTATGTTGGGTCTTTATAAAACACTGTTTCAGCTTCAAATAGAGTATTGTACCCAATTCTGGGGACCACACTTTAGGGAGGTGATGAAAGCACTAGAGAAGGTGAGGAAATGATTTACGAGAATTGTTTCAGGGCTGAGGGACATCAGTTACATGACAGATTGAAGACACTGGGATTGTGGCTCTTGGAGGAGGAAAGCTAAAGAGATTTAACATAAGCATTAAAATCATGAGCAGTGAGACTGTTGGGTTCCATTGTTAGGGCGGCATGATGACACAGTGGTTAGCGCTGCTGCCTCACAGAACCAGGGACCTGGGTTTGATTCCTGGTTTGGGTCACTGTTCTGTGAGGAGTCTGCACGTTCTCCCCGTGTCTGCGTGGGTTTCCTCCGGGTGCTCTGGTTTCCTCCCACAGTCCAAAATATATGCTGGTTAGGTGCATTCGGCTATGCTAAATTCTCCGTCAGTGTACCTGAACAGGCACCAGAGTGTGGCAACTAGGGGATTTTCATAGTAGCTTCATTGCAGTGTTAATGTAAGTCTACTTGTGACACTAATAAATGAACTTTAAACTGTTGCCATTTGCTAAAGGGGATACCAATATAAGGTGATTGACACAAAAGCTAATGGCGATGTGAGGAAAATCTTTTTTTAAATGCAGCAAGTGATTAGAATCTGGAATGCACTGCCTGAGAGTTTGGTGGAGGCAAATTCAGTTGTGGTTTTCAAAAAAAGCCAAATGTGAGCCAGCAGTGCTAACCACTGTGTTGCCCCACAGTGGCACAGTGATTAGCACTGCTGCCTCACAGTGCCAGGGACCCAGGTTCGATTCCTGGCTTGGATCACTGTCTATGTGGAGTTTGCACGTTCTCCCTGTGTCTGCGTGGTTTCCTCCGGGTGCTCCGATTTCCTCCCACAGTCCGAAAGATGTGCGGGTTAGGTTGATTGGCCATGCTAAATTGAGCCTTAGTGTCAGGGGAAGTAACAGGGTAAATATGAGTGGTTACGGGAATAGGACCTGGGTGGGATTGTGGTCAATGCAGACTCGATGAACCAAATGGCCTCCTTCTGCACTGTAGGGATTCTATGATAATCATCGGAAGAGAAAGCTTTTGCAGGTTACATCGAAAAGGCAAGGGAATAGGACTAGCTGAGTTTGCTCTTGTAGAGAGCTGGCATGGACACAATAGGCAGGGATGGCCTCCTTCCATGCTGTAACCATTCAATGGGTTCAGCCTTAGATAGAGGAAGTGGTGCTGGGCTCTTAAAGAAAAAGGAAAGACCTTGCATTTATTCAACATGTTTTAGCTGTTCAAAACAGCCACTGAAGTGCTTTTTGAAGCTTAGTCACTGTTGCATTGTATGGAAGTGCTGTAACCAATTTGCACACAGCTTAGTTTCACAATAGTATTCACATAAATAACCAGATCATCTGTTTTAATGATGTTGGTTGAGGAATACTTATTCAGAGAACTGTATGCTCTTTTTTAAAAATAGTGCCTTGAGGTTTTTTTATATCCAACTTGAATAGACAAATCATTTAATATGTCACATGAAAGACACTGTGCAGTAGTTCTTCAGTATTGGATTATGTGCTCAGGTCTCTGGAGTGGGTCTTGAATGCACAACCTTCTAAATTAAAACCATCAGTCCTCCAACTGAGCCAGGGCCTTCCTTTAAAAGATATTTGTCAGAAGCATCGCTGGCTAGGCCAGCTTTTATTGCCCATCCCTAATTTCCCTTGAGAAGGTCTTGAACCACTGCATCATGTGTAGGTACAGCCACAGTGCTGTTAGGGAGGAAGTTCCAGGATTTTGACTCAGCGACAGTGAAGGAACAGCGATATACTTCCAAGTCTGGGTGGTGAGTGGCTTGGAAGGAACTTGCAGGTTGTGGTGTTCCCAGGTATCTGCTGCCCTTGTCCATTTAGATGGTAGAGAACACGGTTTGTAAGGTACTGTTGAAGGAATCTTGGTGAGTTGCGGCAGTGCATCTTGTAGATGGGAGTGAACGTTGAAGGGGGTGGATAGGGTGCCAAACAAGTGGGCTGCTATGTCCTAGATGGTGTCGAGCTTGGAGTGTTGCTGGAGCTGCACTCATCCAGGCAAGTGGAAAGATTTTCATCACACTCCTGACTTGTGCCTTATAGAGGGTGATAAAGTTTGGGGAGTTCTCAAAGGAAACTGAGATGTTTGCCTTATTTGGTTAGAGGGTCATGGGACAGACCAGATATTAGACACTGGATTTGACAGTTTGGTTTTCGAACAGACAAACCTTTTGCCAGTTAACTTCTAGTCTATAAATACTGAAATTATGAATTGGCTTATAGAATTTTGAATTTCAGAACACTATCCAATTTATAACTACAGATTCTGTGACTAAACCTTTACTGTGCATTAGATGAGCGAAGTGATGAACAGCTTCCAAGCTCTCTCAGCTTATTCACCCAGCAACTAATATGCCTTCCCACTTTGGCACCTATTTTTTAAACTTATGGAGAGATTGGCTTGGTTACATGATAGACATGAATTGGCCAATCTTTAGATTTGTCATGTCCGAATGGCAGAGAAACTGGCCTTCGTGGTTGGTGTTTAATAAGCATCAAATTTTGGCAGCCCCTCCAATGCCCAGAAGAAGTGATTGGAGTCAGAGAACAAAATTGGTCAAATGTTGGGTTAAATTCAATAGGTAATGACCATAATGCAAAGATTTCAATGATAAAGGAAATAGGCTGGAGTGCGTGGGGGGCAAGGATGAGTTCATGATAATTGTTGTATTATTTATAACATCTCCCCTCCAGAAATATCTCAAGACACTTCACACACTCTGAATTGCTTTTGAAGTGTAGTCACTGTTGCACAGGCATAGACCTGGCAGCCATTTTGGACACTGCATAATCCCACAATTATGTTAGAAAAAAATCAAAATACTGCGAATGCTGGAATCTGAAACAAAAACAGAAAATGTTGGAAAATCTCAGCAGGTCTGACAGCATCTATGGAGAGAGAATAGAGTAAGAGTTTTAACAACACCAGGTTAAAGTCCAACAGGGCAGCACGGTAGCACAGTGGTTAGCACTGCTGCTTCACAGCTCCAGGGACCTGGGTTCGATTCCCAGCTTGGGTCACTGTCTGTGTGGAGTTTGCACATTCTCCTTGTGTCTGCGTGGGTTTCCTCCGGGTGCTCCGGTTTCCTCCCACAGTCCAAAGATATGCGGGTTAGGTTGATTGGCTGTGCTAAAATTGCCCCTTCGTGTCCTGAGATGCATAGGTTAGAGGGATTAGTGGGTAAATATAGGGGGGTAGGGCCTGGATGGGATTGTGGTCGGTGCAGACTCGATGGGCCAAATGGCCTCTTTCTGCACTGTAGGGTTTCTATGTAGACTCGAAACATTGACTCTATTCTCTCTCCACAGATGGTGGCATGTTAGAAAATCTTCTCTACCTTTCTACAAAAACCTGCCCAATCACATTTAAGAATAAAATAACTCCTAAAGAATAAAATAACTTCTGAAACACAGCCAACCCGATGGTCTTTACACTGACTGAGATTTGGGCTATTAATAGTTGCTAAAAATCTCATTAATGCCATATTTTCTTTGATGATGTCAAACACTGCTTTCTTTTTAAGTCAAAATAACATAAATCTGATGGGAGTTAAGAGTAAAGGGCAGAGTTTAAGGAGCAAGGCTAACATAAACATTCAGGAAACAAGTAGTTACAAAACAGATGTGAGAGTACTATTCAAAATGAAATAAAAGAAACAACAACGAAAGAAAAATTAAACTGCCCACCGAGCATCGTACACTTCACCCAAAATAAAATGGCGAAACTGGAAGCACCCCGATTCTCTATTAATAATTCCACAGCACAGTTGAGATAGGGTGAACTCAAGAGGATTAGTTTATTAGGCACACACTGAAAATGCAGAAAGGGGGTGGTGTTACCACATAACCCCCAGTGCATTCAGGCATTAAAAGGGATATAGAAATGAAAGTGGTACACGGCAAAGACCACAGACAAAGTATTATGGTTTCATGTGATTCCACAATCCAGAATCAAAATTGAATGATGCATTTTTTCACAAAGTCAGCAGGCTGCACAATGAGGCTGGAAATGCACTTTTCCAGTAGAGATGACTTCCATGATAGGATAGGCAGGTAGAAATGAATTAGTCTTGTAGGCACTAGTACAGAAGTTCCAGCAGAAACAGTGAAGATGGGGAGTCTGGTATTCATACCTGGACCAAGCCCTTTCTCTGAGTTGCTCCTGGCTCAATGGAAAAAGGCAGCTCCATAAGACAGGAAATCTGCTTCTCCCAGCTGCGGGGGGTGGGGGGGGGGGGGTGGGGGGGGTGGAGTGGGGAGGGTTGTACAATTCCATTTGGTTTCTGCAGCCACTGGGCCATTAGCATATCTTCAGAGAGAATGAGGTTGTACTTATTCAGAATGTCAGGAAATTCCATTTGTTTGAGTCATGGACAGCCATGGCTTTAGTCATTTTAAAGCCTTTGACCAGTTTTCAAGATTTTATAATTAGCCATAATACATATATATATTTTGTGAAAATATAGAGTGACGTCTCAGCCCCCTGACAAAACTAATATGTGAAATGAGTAAAGAACATGAAATTATAGGCTTCATACATGAAGGTATTAAATATTAAAGGAGGGAAGTTATGCTGAATCTTTATAAAGGTCTGATTGGACAACTAAAGTCTAGTTCTGGCCATCACACTTTATATAGAGAGTGAGGATCATTGAGAAGGTGCAGAGGAGATTTACCAGATTAGAGAAGCTGGGTTATTCGCCATTGGAAAGGAAATTGGATGGGAACTTGAGGGAAATGAGGGACAGCATAGACTTGATGGGCCTTTTGGACTCCTTCTTTGTCATAATGACTATGAATTATAATCAAAGGAAATTTTAATTATCCTCAAATAAACTGGCAAAGAGAGGTAGCAAAAGAGGTGCTGAGAATTAAGATTTCACAATGTGTTGCAGGTTATCTTTCTTATATGCAAAATGTCCAACCAGTGGGAAATGATCTAGGTAAGGCAAGTAAATGTAGGGGAACATCCAGGCAATAGTGATCACATCATAATATGGTTTAAGATAAAGATTGAGGAGGATGATGACCAAAGTAAAGATTTGAAAATAAGCCGAGAAAATGAGAATAAAATTGAAGAAAATTAACCCGGAACAAAATACTGACAAAGAAGTAGAACAGCATTCAATAATCAATAGAGTTCAAAGGAATTATATCCCACAAGAAAGCAAGGACAAATTAGCTAGTAATGACACACCATGGATGAACAAAGTAATAAGGACAAGATTGAAACTAAAGAAAAAAGCAAATGTTAAGGACATGGATAACAAAAGAAAAGATGCCAAAAGGGAATACACAAAGGCAAAAAGATTAGGAAAGAAGTCAAAAAAATTAGCAAAGTGAATTAAACTAAATTATCAAGGAATGTAAAAATTATTGGTAAAGTCTATTACACTCAAAAAACAAAATAAATTTTAAGAAGGGTGTGGAGCCACATAGGGAGACAGATGATAAATTCACAACTAATGGTGGCAATGTGACAGAATATTTGATTCTGTATTTACCAGGGAAACTAACATGGTGAATGTGGTTTTTAAAGAAGAGGTCAAAGAAGAAATAAAGACATTTACGGTATAAATGGAGGAGGGAAAAATAATTTATAAACTAATCTAACTTGCATTGCACAAATTAAAAATTAGGGAAGACAAAGCGGACATTATTAAATCATTAGGAAAACAGAATGTTGCCAGGGTGCTGGAGGACAGCTAATGTGATTCCATAGGGAAAATATCCTAAGGCACTTCATCAAAGCACAAGGGAAAAGACACTGAGCAAAAGGAGACATTAGGAGTTTGGTCAAAGGTGTGGATTTGTAGGGGGATGTTGAAAGAGGACGAGGAGGCAAAGGGTTGTGGAAGGGAATGCCACAAAAATCACCCCATGTGGCTGAAGGACTACCTGAAGGTGCATGAAGAAAATTATAAAATGGTTACAGCATAGAAAGTGATCATTTGGCCATTTGAGTCCGTACCAGCACAGGCTATCTACGAGAGGAACTCAGCTAATCCCACTCCCCTGTCTTTTCTCCATTGGAGAAGAAAACTGATTTTAGAGTGGTGGGGGTTGGTTGGCTGGGGGAGATTGTAGAAATAAGGTGGGACAAGGCAGAGTAGGGGTCTAAACACGAGGATAAAGTCACTGCGGCAGGAGCAAAGATTCTAGATGAACAGGACAAGATATTGATGAAGCAGATGGGTTGAATTTTACAGGAAGACAGGAGGCTGGCCAGACAAAGTAGTTGACACTCCATTTTTATCTTGAACTTTATTATGTGGTGATCACTATTGCCTGGATGCTCCCCTACATTAGCTTGCCTTATCTGTTCTGGATCATTTCCCTTTACTGGATCTAACATTGGACTTGGATAAATGTATGGACACGGGTCACTGGCAAATGGCCAGGGGTCTGGATGGGCCAGGTAATGTTATGGAGATGCAAGTAGGCAGTGTTTATAATGAAAGGGATATAATGTTGGAAATGCAGCCCACGATCAAACAGGACACCAAACATATTCCTAAAATGTTACCTGCAAGAACCTACAACATTCTCAACATGTTTTGAGAAAGCCTCCACAAGCCACGGGCATGATGCCTGCCCAGTCTTACTTCATTCTTTCCTTGTAGACCTGTCCTGAAGTGTTACATTTCATTTCCTCCATCATTGGTCTGCTCAGACTGTTCCAATTAAACACCCCTCTCCTCCTATTCCCTCCTAAAACCAGCATTAAAGTAAAGAGCCCCTCTTCAGACCCAACTGCCCTTCTGCCCCTTCAGCCCATCAACAACAAGATGCATTTATGCACCATTGAACAAGAAAAACTAATTCCAAAGACATGTCACAGATGAAAAAGACAGGGAGAGAGAGAGGCGTTATGAGGGGTGGTGACCAAATGTCTGGCTGAAGTAATGGGTTTTGAGAAAGCATTAAAGCTTTCAAAGGCACAAATCCAAAACCATTTACGGATGCTGATGCTGCAGATGTATGTACAATACTTTAGTGTTGTAAAAGTGTCACTTCACAAGTGGATTTATTGTTACCAATTCTTAAATTGCAGTTGAGTTTTTAAGAGAATGGCTGTTAAGTAAGTACTGTAATATAATCTCATTAATTAAGTTTGATATCAGTTTACGATGGAGAAAAAAAACCCATATTTTCTACACCCTTCAGAACAAATCTATGTATCAAAGCATTGAGATTTTGCTTGTCACCATGTCCCAAATCATAGGGCTGGGGTGAGTGCCATATCAGGCCCAGGTGGCCATCTCAGGAGTGGCACTGCGGGTGAGAGTGTAAGAATCTCAGAGTGACACCTTGCCAGTCCCAGAGCGATGCCTAGGCCAAACAGAGAAGCTAGCAGGCCAAATAATAGTCCCAGAAACAAATGGCAAACCCTCCTTCTTAAATGGATTGATATTCAACTTCTTCCTGATGGGACCTGCTTATATGAACATACAAAATATGAACAGCAGTAGGCTATTCAGCCCCTTGAACCTGCTGTGCCAGTCATTAAGGTCATAGCTGATCTGTTTATATTTTGAATTCCACATTTCAATCTACCCCTGATATATCCTTTGATTCCCTTGCCTAACAAGAATCTCCATCTGCCTTAAAAGTATCTAATGACCTCCAGCACCTTCTGAGGCAGAGTGTTCCAAAGTTGCACAACACTTAAGTGAAAAAAAATTATCATCATCTCTGTCCTAAAATTTTAAAACAACACCCCTTAGTTCTGGACTCACCCACAAGAGGAAACATCCTTTCCACATCCATCTTGTCAAGACCCTTCAGGAACTTGTATACTTCAATCAAGTCAAACCCTTATTCTTCTAAACTCCAGTAAAAACAAGACTGGCTGTCCAATCTTTCCACATAAGAAAACCCACTCATTCCAGGTATCAATCTAGTAAACCTCCTCTGTACGCCCAACAAATCCTCCTTTAAATACGAAGGCCAAAACTGTACACGATATTTGAGATGTGGTCTCACCAATGCCCTGCGTAACTGAAGCATAACATTTTTACTTTTATATTCAATTCTTTTATTAAAGGCTAGCATTCCATTAGCCTTCTTAATTATTTGCTGCACCAGCATACTAACCTTTTGTGACTCATGCACAAGAATACCTCTGCACCTCAGCATTCTGCAGTCGTTTTCCATTTAAGTAATACTCTACTTTTTTATTCTTCCTGCCAAAGTGAACAACTTCACATTTTCCCACATTATACTACATCTGCCACAACATCTGCCAGATTTTTGCCCACTCACTCAACCTTTACATACCAATCTGAAGAAGACCCATTTATGCATATATTGCCAGCCAGCCAAACTTCTGTCCATACTAATACATGACCCCCCTACACCATGTGCTTTAATTTTCCATAATAACCTTATCAAATATCTTCTACAAACTCAGGTGCAGTGTGTCTACAGGATCCCCTTTAGCCACAGCTCATGTTACTTCCTCAAAGAACTCCAATATATTGGTTAAGTATGATTTTCCTTTCACAAACCACACTGGCTCTTCCCAATTTTGTTTTGAAGTGCCCAGCTATAACCTCCCAACATCTTCCCCATGACAGATATTGAACTAACTAACCTATCAGGGTGGTGCGGTGGCACAGTGGTTAGCACTGCTGCTTCACAGCGCCAGGGACCTGGGTTCAATTCTCGCCGCGGGTCACTGTATGTGTGAAGTTTGCACATTCTCCCTGTGACTGTGTGGGTTTCCTCCGGGTGCTCCGGTTTCCTCCCACAGTCCAAAGATGGGCGGGTTAGGTTGATTGGCCATGCTAAATTGACTCTGGTGTCAGGGGATTAGCAGGGTAAAGATGTGGGGTTACAGGAATAAGATCTGGGTGGGATTGTGATTGGTGCAGGCTTGATGGGCCGAATGGCCTTCTTCTGCACTGTCGGGATTCTATGATTCTATAATTTCTTGCTTCCTGCCTTCTTCTCTTCTTGAATAGAGAGGTCACATTTGCTACCTTCCAATCTGATAGAACCTTTCCAGAGTCAAGGAAATTTTAGAAAATTAACTCCAACACATTATTTAAGACCCAAAAATGGTGTCGATCTTGGCCCAGAGAGTTGTCAGCGCATAACTCCATCAGTTTACTCAGTGACTGTAATTTCACCAAGTTCCTCTCTCCCCTCAACCTCCTGATTTACTGGAATGTTTCTCATATCCTCTATAGTCAAGACAGAAACAAAATATTTGTTCATTTCTTATGCCATTTCCTTATTATCTATTAACCTGCCATTCTCACTCTCTAGAGGGCCAACACTCACTTTACACTTACTCTTTTCTTTTTTAAATACCTGTAGAAACTCTTGCTATTTGTTTTTACACTTCTATCTAGTTTCCTCACATATTGTAATGTCTTTCTCCTGATTAACCTTTTAGTCATTCTTTGCTATTCTTTATATACTGACCAATCATCTAACCTGCCACCCATCTTTGCGTGGTTATATGTTCTTTCCTTAAGTTTGATGCTTTCCTTAACTTCTTTCGTTAATCACAGATGATGGTTTTCTTATTTTTTCTTTATGGTCGGAATATACTTGTTCTGAGTATTCTGAAATATCCCCTTAAATGTTTAACACTGCTTCTCTATTGATCTATCTTCTAGCCTTATATCCCAGTTCACTTCACCTAACTCAGTTTTCATGCCTATGTACTTGCCCTTATTTAAGTTTAAAACTTAGACCCAATCTTCTCCTATTCAAACTGGATGTAAAATTCAATCATATTGTGGTTGCTGCTACCTAGGGATGCCTTTACTCTGAGGTCATTAACTAATCCTGTCACATTACACAATACTAAGTCTAATATAACCTGCTGTTTTGTGGTTCTGGAATGTGCTGTTGTAAGAAACTCTCAAAAACATTCTATGAGCTCTTCATCCAGGCTTCTGCTGCCAATCTGATGTTTCCAATTTATATGAAGATAAAAATCACCCATGATTATTGCCGTCCCTTTGTCGCAATCACCCAATATTTCTTCTTGTATACTTTGTCCTACATTATGGTTACTGTTTGGGGGCTGTGGGTCACTCCCACTAGTGACTTCTTTCCCCTACTATTCCTCATCTCCCAAACCGGTTCTACATCCTGATCTCCTGAACCAAGGTCATCTCTGACTATTTTACCAATACCATCCTTGATCAACAGTGCTACCCCTCCACCTTTACCCAGCTTCCTATTCTTCTTGAATGTCAGAGACCCCTAATATTCAGGAGCCAAATCTTGTCATCCTGCAGCCATGCCTCTGTAATGACTATCATGATCTCTTTATTCCCTTCAAGTTGGGTTATCAGATACATTCAGATACAGAACCTTTAGTTTTGTCTTTTAGTTATCTGTGTAACATCTAGTCTTGACTGCTGGTGGATTCTTAGATTTTTCTCTCTCTGTCCGTTCCTGCCATTCTTTGACCCTCATTTCCCGTATTACTATTTTGCTCTCCTGTCTTGACTCTACCCCTCGATTTGCTACATCTACCCAAGCTTGATCCCTCACCCACCTTGTTTAGTTTAAAAGCCTCTCTACCTCCTCAGATATGTGGCTCGCTAGAACACTGGTCCCAGCATGGTTTGGCTTTATACCATCCCAATGGTATGTCCCTCACTTTCCCCAGCACTGATGCCAGTGCCTCACAAACTGGAACCCACTTCTCTAACACCAGGCTTTGAGCCACACGTTAGTTTGTCTAATTTTATTTGCACTGTGCCGATTTGCACATGACTTAGGTAATAAGCCAGAGATCATTACCTTTGAAGTTCTGCTTCTTAATTTGGTGCCTTGCTCCTCATTGTCTCATTTAAGAACCTCCTTCCTCATCCTGATTATGTTGTTGGTACCTACATGGATCACAGCAACTGGTTCCTCCCTCTCCCACTGCACTTCAGCCCTAAGCAAATGTCTCAACCCTGGCACTGGGCAGGCAACACAGCTGTTTATGCTCTTGCTCTTTGCTGCAGAGAACCATGTCAATCTCCCTCATTATGGCAGCACGGTGGCACAATGGTTAGCACTGCTGCCTCACAGTGCCAGGGACCCAGGTTCAATTCTGGCCTTGGGTGACTGTCTGTGTGGAGTTTGCACGTTCTCCCTGTGTCTGTGTGGGTTTCCTCCGGGTGCTCCAGTTTCCTCCCACAGTCCAAAGATGTGCAGGTTAGGTGGATTGGTTATGCGAAATTGTCTCTTAGTGGCCAAAGATATATAGGTTAGATGGATTGGCCATGGTAAATGTAGGGGTTATGGGAGTAGGGTGGCAGGCTGGGCCTGAGTGGGATACTCTTTCAGAGACTCGGAGCAGACTCGGGCCGAATGGCCTTCTTCTGCACTGTAGGGATTCTATGGAGATATACTCTCCACTACTACTAATACATAATAGACAGAATGGCATCTGTGCCTGCTTTCTGCATGGCTGGGCAGCCATTGTGACATGTATATTTGGTGATTGTACTCGAGAGCTCCGGAATAATTCCAAACACTGATATTTGGACATAAATACTACCTGCATTTGCTACAGTGAAACCGGTTCCATCTGAACTTCCAGTCTGTGCGTTGCCTCTATCTTTATCCAAACTCCGCACTGTGGAGCAAAATGCCTGAGCTCTTTTTGAAGTCGAGTGTCTTCTTCTCACCACTGACAATTGTAATTTTGAAACATGACACAGAAAAGCAACTTGGCAACATAATCTTTCCTGAGCTGGTTGCACAGTTCCTGCAACCAATTTGCAAGCAGAGATATGGTTTACAACATTCCCAACTATAAATGAATTGTCCATTTCTACATCCACATTTGGTCTTTATTCCTGAAGATAGCCATCAGCAACCCAGCTGTATCAGTAAGATTTACTGATCCAATTCATCAGTAGCTGATTCACTGTTTATAGCTGCTTGGACAAAACAAATGTGCCCTAAAATTCTTGCTGACATTTTCTCAGTTACAAAATGTTCAAGTATCTGATAGAATGGAATGCATTGGTTTTCACAGATTTCAAGATCAAAATCTGTATACACACAAACAACAGATCTTTGTTTTCCCTTTCAAGGAGCACATATCGCGGTTCATTTCCAGAAAGGTGCTGGGGGCGGGGTGGGGGGCGTGGATGAGGGTGTGCAGAGGGTCAATATAACAATCAACCATAACAATTATTCATATGACCCTGTAAGCATATGTCTCACTGGCAGGGTGGAATAGCAGCAGGTAATTCACCATTGCTCTGCCATTGTTCTTGTACTGTACTGGTAGGCTGCATGGTTTTGACTGGTCAGGTTCCAATAGTATCTGTGTGCACATTTGCAGGGGATGTGGTGGTAAGTGGTGGCAGGGTGGAGGGTTGGGGTGCAAGTGGAAAGGTGGTGCGGTAGTGGTATTGCCATTGAACTAGTAATCCAGAGTGATGTTCTGGGGACCTGGGTTCAAATCCTACCACAGCTAATGATGAGATTTGAATTCAGTTAAAAACTGTGATTAAAAGTCGAATGATGTCCATGTAACCTTTGTCAATTGTTGTAAAAACCCATTTGGTTCACGAGTGTTCTTTAGGGAAGGAAATCTGCCGTCCTTACCTGATTTAGCCTACATGTGATTCCAGATTCACAGTAATATGGTTGTTTTTTTAAATATCTCTCTGAAATGGCCTTGCTAGATCAGCCAGTGACGCCAATATCCCAGGAAAGAATGGAATAAAGTCTGATCTCTACCCCTTTGCACCTGAGCACAGAGCATTTAGATACGTAGGCTATGTCCTGATAAGGGAGAGTCCATACACATCAAGCAAATAAACTCTACCTATCTGGATTTCAAAAGGTTTACGTGTGTCAAAAATTGTGATGACTTACACGACTAGAGTTTTTCAAAGATGAATAAAAAGAAACCGAGAGGCAAATGTTAAACAGTAGGGCAGAGGAATGTAGGAACCAGAAGAAAGACTTGTAACTATGTTCAACTGTTCCTGACGTTGAGATATCCCAAAGTGCTTTGCATCCAACAAGCTACCATTGATGCATAGACACAGCTGAAATGTGCCAGCCAATTTGTGCACAGCTATATCCCACAATAAACAATTTGATTGTGACTAAATAAGCTATTTTAATTACGTTGGTTAGTCAGAACTCCAGGGAGAATTTCCCTGCTCTTCTTCAAAATAGTGTCATGGGATCTTTGACATCCCACTGAGAGCATGGTTACTTGGTTTGATGTACGAATGAAAAGAGGACACAGCTGACACTGCGTAGCAATACAGGACTTAGGAAAAGGAATAGACCATTCAGCCCTTGGAGCTTGCTCCGTCATTCAATCAGATCATGGCTGATGTGGCTGTGGTCTCAACCCCACGTTCCTATTTGCCCCTGCATAACCCTCGACTCCCTTGTCAATCAAAGATTGGTCTAACTCTGCCTTAAATAGATTCCTAACCTCCACTGCTTTCTGGGGAAGAGAATCCCTCAGTGAAGGGTTTCAGGCATCTCCTCAGCACTGCACATTTAGTTTACATTTAGTGCTCTGGAGTGGGAGCTGAATACTCAAACCTTAGGCTAATGGGCGAGTATGCTGTCACTGGGCCTCAGCTGCCACCTAAAGTAAAGAAATATATTTGCAAGCAGGTTGATCAAGATATGCAGAAACTCTAAGGACTGAACGCAGCCACATGACTAGGAATGATGATAAGACCCATTGTAGGGACAGGATATCAACCACTTGCCCATCCACCAAAAGTGACCACTCCCATTAGAAACATGGATCCAATTTTGTTTCTTTGTTCATGGGATGTGGGCAGCATTTATTGCCCATCCCTAATTGCCTTTGAGAAGATGGTAACGTGCTGCCTTCTTTAACCGCTGCAGTCCACATGGTGTAGGTACACCACATTCTCTTCCACTAACAGCAATTGATGCCAGATCAATTGTAAATGCTAACTCTGATATTGATAGATTTTCGTTACTGAGGTATTAGAGTGGGTATGTAGAGTTAGCAGATCAGCCTTGATTCCTTTCAGTGACCCAGTGGTACATCCAGTGCTGTTAGGGAGTGAGTGCCAGGATTTTTACCCAGCAACAGTGAAGGAATGGCAATATATTTCCAAGTCAGGATAGTGAGTGACTTGGAGGGGAACATCTAGGTGATGGTGGTCCCATTCCTCTGTTGCCCTTGGTGATAGAGGTTGCAGGTTTGGAATGTGCTGTCGAAGGAGCCTTAGCGAGTTACTACAATGTAGATGGTACACACTGCTGTCACTGTGTGGTGGTCGAGGAAGGGATGTTTAAGGTGGTGGATGGGATGCCCATCAAGTGGGATGCTTTGTCCTGGATTGTGTCAAGCATCTCTTGAGTGCTGTTGAAGCTGCACGCCATCCAAGCAAGCAGAGAGTATTCCATCACACTCCTATCATGGATTGCCTTAGTGACAGCGGTAGCCAGTGTTCAAAGGGGATGATGAGTAACGAGATATACTTCCAGATTCAAAGAATAAAGAACAAAGAAGATTATAGCACAGGAACAGGCCCTTCGGCCCTTCAAGCCTGTACCGACCATGCTGCCCAATTGAACTAAAACTCCCTACTCTTCCGGGGACCATATCCCTGTATTTCCATCCTATTCATGTATTTGTCAAGACGCCCCTTAAAAGTCACTATTGTATCTGCTTCCACTACCTTCCCCAGCAGTGAGTTCCAGGCACCCACCACCCTCTGTATAAAAACTTGCTTCGTACAAGTAATCAGCATATACAATCAGAGTTGTACATTTGTATAGAAATTATCTACGTTCAGTCATAACTATTGATTAGATTTACATAAGGGTATAGTTGTCCAATTACAACTTGTGCATGTCTATCTAATTATAGTATCATCAAGAAATGATAGCTATAAGTCTGCCCAATGGTATATCAACCTCCAATTTGTATTGTTCCTAGTTCTAATGGACACACATGAGCTGCAGCTGCACATCAATTCTTGTGTGTGTATACTGTGTGACTAAAACCTCCCTTGTAACTTGACCTTGACGCTTATCTGGGTCTGCTTTAATCATGACCTGTGCTTTTTCTCATAGCACCTCGTGTGATTTTTAAACTTGTGTGATTATTAACCCTTTCAAAGTTGATGGAACTGGCAGATAAATTGAAAGTAGTCTTAGTTGCAGGGGCTAAGATAATTGAAAGCATAGCATCACGTTTAAAAATACAAGAGGGGTTAGCCAGACCCAATATTTCGAGAAGTGAGAAAATTGAATAACTAGGCTTCCATTACAAAGAGACTTGGAAATTAAGAAGTTAGACGTGCAGGAAAGAGAAAGGGAGAGCTTTCCTATGGGAACTAGAGGAACGAGAGAGGGAGTTTAAAAGGGAAATGGAGTTTCTTGACTCAGGTGACCTTATCAAAAGATCTTGAAGTCTTTGCTCATCTCTCCATGAGTAGTCCTGATGTTTCAAATAGTGGCCAGACTATCAGATTAAATTCTCTTAAAAAAATTCCTAGACAAGGACATAAATATCTCCAGGAGGAATCTGTTAATTTAACTAGTCTTGTCTACACCTTCCTTTCACTAGACTGTACATTAATACCAAATTGATATATTGAATTGCACCCAATGTGTATTATTCCCATTCGATGTTGTATCTTTATTTTCCCTAACTCTATTTTGTCACACTATTTACACATGCAATAGTTACTATCTTATCTCATTTGTGAGCCCAGGAGAAACTTTACAGTTCAATAAAATATCCTCATATTGGGCAGAATTTTCCCATCCCGCCCACCACGGGAATGGTAACGGGTGAGACCATGCAAAGGTCTGTTGACATTGGGCGGGAATTTCCGGTCTTGGGGCGAGCACAACCGGAAAATTGCGTCCAATATCTTTAAAACAGAAGTCAAGTATTTCTCTTTGATTGCAGGCATTTATGTTTTACTTGTCCATTCTTTACTTTAGATGACATTTCCATTTCTCAAAAACAAGATACGAAATCACACTTGACCTATGACATTCCAAATTATTCTCAATTCAAATGACAATTTTGTTGTTGGACCAACAGGTTTCCTTTTTTCTTCATCTTTCTCCAAAATAAACTTTTTCTTTAAATAATAAGAACCACTCTAAAAAATAGTGTTTGTATATTTTTTACGGCTTTGCTTAACTTAAAAAAAAACTTGAATATCTTCTCTTATTTGTTACATGGAATTGTATTTACAGATACCAGTTTTTAAAAAACCAAACATCAATGTGGCTCTGGTCAGGAGCATAATGAGTTAAAACGTAGTAAATCATACCTTTGTAAGAATTTACATCCAAATATACAAAAGCTGTGTGGAGATTTAAAAAACAAATCAAATGTCTACTGAGTTAACTTTCCTGAAGAATCTAAAGGGGGGCGGGAAGGGGGGGAGTTACACAGTTGCGTAGTCCAATGTAACTTTCTCTAAACAGGTTCTAAACACCATATTGAACTCCACTTTCTCAAATGTTATACTTTTCTCTCCCATCCTAATTTCTACAAATTCTTCCTAGGGAACTAAACACAACAAAAAAAACTTACTAGCATTGACTCAAAAATAAAACAATAAACTAACCTATGTTTTAAATTTAACTGACTCAACAATCACATTCAAAAACAAATACAAATCGGTGGACGTTAGTCAAACCTTTGATAAGGTTCCTCATGGCAGGCTGATACAGAAGGTGAAGTCATATGGGATCCGAGGTAAGTTGGTAAAATGGATACAAAACTGGCTTGGGCATAGAAAGCAAAGAGTAGCAGTGGAAGAAACATATAAACATGGAAGATAGGAGCAGGAGGAGGCCATTTGGCCTTTCGAGTCTGCTCTGCCATTCATTACGATCATGGTTGATCATCCTACCCACTAGCCTAATCCTGCTTTTTCCCCAAAACTCGGCCAACTTTGTCTACCTGATACGCTGCAGGAAAGGATGCCCCGAGACATGGTACATTGGGGAGACCATGCAGATGCTACGACAACTGATGAATGAACACCGCTTGACAATCACCAGGCAGGAGTGTCCTCTTCACGGGCATTCAGCCTCTGATCTTCGGGTAAACGTTCTCCAAGGCGGCCTTCACGACACACGACAACGCAGAATCGCAGAGCAGAAATTGATAGCCAAGTTCCGCACACATGAGGACTGCCTCGACCGGGATCTTGGGTTCATGTCACACTATCTGTAATCCCCACAACTTGCCTGGGCTTGCAAAATCTCACTAACTGTCCTGGCTGGAGACAATACACATCTCTTTAACCTGTGCTTAACCCTCTCTCCACTCACATTGAATATACCTTTAAGACTTGATTACCTGTAAAGACTCACATTCCAACCATTATCTTGTAAACTGAGTTTGTATCTATATATGCCTTGTTTGTGAACACAACTCCCACTCACCTGATGAAGGGGCAGTGCTCCGAAAGCTTGTGGCTTATGACTTGTGCTACCAAACAAACCTGTTGGATTTTAACCTGGCGTTGTGACTTCTTACTGTGCTTACCCCAGTCCAACGCCGGCATCTCCACATCAGAGGCAGAGAGACAGAGAAAGGCAAGGGAGTGATGTGCTGAGAACTATCTTTCAGATTCTTCAGATCTGTTACTTTATGACCTGGTCTGAGAAGGATGGTGAAATGTCTGTTCAATTGTTAAAGTTAACCTTTCTCCCCTTACTGTTAATTGACACTTTGATTTTTATATGACTTGTTACCTTTTTAATGGTTAATAAACGTTCTGGATTCATCATTTAAAGTGTTCTTTCTTGTCATGTGGTTAAGTCACTAGAACCCTATGTGATTAACAATAGGAGGGATCATTGCAAATAAGAGAATCACATAAATCTTATTGGATAAATAAAAACACAGACTTATAAACTTAAATACTTATAATTGGTGACACCAGCAGGACTATCTGGATATGACTGTGAAATGGTAAGTGAGAAAGGGCAGGATGTTCCTCATTCTCAAGCTGATGGGCAAACTTGTGTTCGGGAATTAGGAACAGTCAAAGGAAGGAATTCACTCTAAAGAGACTAGGAAATGGAGATCAGGTGAGGTGAATCCAGACTAGGAGATATTTCTTTTAAGAAGGAGTTGGAGAGACACTGGATAAGCTGTAAAAGAACAAAGAACAGTACAACACAGGAACAGGCCCTTCGGCCTATCAAGTCTGTGCCGACACAGATGCCTCTAATATTTTCTTGCCTCTACATGGTCCATATCCCTCAATTCCTGTCTATTCATGTATCTATCCAGATGCCTCTTGAACGTTGTTATAGAATCTGCTTCCACCTCCTCTTCCGGCAGCACGTTCCAGGCATTTACCACCCTCTGTGTGAAAAACTTGCCCTTTACATCTCTTTTAAACATTTCCCCTCTCACTCTCAACCTACGTCCTCGAATAATTGACACATCAACCCTGGGAAAAAGACTCTGACTATCCACTCTATTCAAGCCTGTCATAATTTTGTAAACCTCTATCAGGTCCCCCCTCATCTTCCGACGCTCCAATGAAAACAGTCCAAGTTCGTTCAACCTTTCTTCATAGTCCATATCCTCCAAACCAGGCAACATCCTGGTAAATCTCTTCTGCACCCTTTCCAATGCATCCTTCAGGTAGTGTGGTGACCAGAATTGTACACAATACTCCAAATGAGGCCTCGCCAAAGTCTTATACAGCTGCAGCATGATTTTTCAATCCCAATACTCAATGCCTCGACCAGTGAAGGCCAGCATGCCATATGCCTTCTTGACCACCTTGTCCACCTGAGTTGCCACCTTTGGGGTACTGTGGATCTGCACACCTAGATGCCTCTGTATGCTAATATTTCTAAGGGCTCTACCATTTACTGTATACTTTCCTTTTGCAGAGACCTTGCAAATCGCATCACCTCACATTTGTCCGGGTTAAATTCCATCTGCCATCTTTCAGCCCAGGTCTCCAGCTGATTTATATCCTGCTGTATTCTCTGACAATCCTCCTCACTAGGACTTGGGTCTAGACCAATAATTGACTAACATGGCCGACTGTTGTTTGGAGTTGAGGTCCCTTAGACAAGGGCTCATTCAGTCTTTCTGCAGTCAAGGTTAACATTCATGTTATCTCCTTTCATGGTGGCTTGAGAAACACATACTAATCCCTTTCTCTCACAGCACTTCAAAAGTCTGTGTTAATAATCTCGTGTTAATAATATGCTTATAATTACAAAGTCATAAATATTTGTGTTTCAAATTACATTTCCAGTCTTTCTAACATACTGTATCTATTAATTAACTATATTCTTTAATTGTCTCACAATTAAGGCTGTCTTCTCAACCAAATCTGGCTGGCTTCCAATAAGACTGGTTTAGTTTTTATTAAAATGGCTTCCATCAGTTTCAGGTAAAAACATATAATTCAAACTACAAAATGATAGTCACAATTAAACTAGTGAATTTGAAACTACTAATAAGAAAGAGACACTTCCAACATCGCATACAAGCAGCAGGAACTGAATGGTAAGAGCAGGCGGTGCAGGACAATGGTTCTCGATGGGAAACTAGTTTAATCTTCAGCATAGTGATCTTGAGAGCCCCAGTTTATTGAAACATGTAGCCCTTTTCACATCTCTCATCCCCCCCCCCCCCCCCCAACCCCAACCACAGCAGACTCTGCTTTAGTGTATGGTGAAGCCTCCTTGGAGTTTCCGACCACTCCCTCTCTTGCTGGCCTGTCCCCTCACACACCTTCCCAATTTCTAGTATTACAAGAGAACATATTAATGAGAAACCACCGCATGTTAGTGCAGAGGACAAATGGACAGAAGTACACCAAACTGCATTACCGTCTGAATATAGGAAAGAGATTTTGAGGATAGCTTACAAGATTCCATTAGGGGGACACCTTGGAATAAAGAAAACCCAAGCAAAAATCCAAAGACAGTTTTATTGGCACAGACAACACGAGGATGTAGTCACCTTTTGTTGAACCTGTCACCTCTGTCAGGTAATAGACAAATCACAAGTGGTAATCAAGCATGTACCTTTGTTCCTTATCCCAACATTTGAAAAACCTTTTACCAGGGTCCGAATCGACTACTTAGGGCCATTGCTGAGGGAACCAATATTTGTTATCATGGATGTATCCACCCGATTCCCTGAAGCCATATCCTAGAACCATTGCAGCTGGGAGAGTAATAGAGTTAACCAAATTAATTATTAGATATGGCTTACCAAAGGAGGATCAAATTTAATGTTAAGACTATTCAAAGAGGTCATGAATATCCTGGAGATCAAACAGTACAACTTATCAGCCTATCATCCAGAGTCCCAGGGAGCACTAGAAAGGTAGCACCAGACTTTGAAAACCATGATGAGAGCTTATAGCCAAGACTACCCTCATGATTGGAACAAAGGGATTCCATTTTTATTATTTGAGATTAGGGATGTACCAAACAAGTCTACTAAATTTAGTCCTTCTGAACTGGCCTATCGGTATGAGGTCAGAAGACCATTGAAATTAATTCATGAAAAGTTGCCCAGTACAAAATCAGAGACTATCCTTTTAGACAATGCCTCAAATTTCAGGGAATGACTGATTGGAGCCTGAGGTGGCGACAAAACATTTAAAGAAAGCCCAGCAGGGAATGAAAGCCAGGGCTGATAGGAAGGCCCAAACCCCCAGTTTTATAACAGGACAGAGTGCTTATGTTATTACCTGTATCAAGTGAACACTGTATCAGTGGACCGTATCCCACAGAAAGGAAATTGAGCGAGGTAAGCTATACAGATAGATGCAAATCACACAGGGTGTGTCATGTGAACATGTTAAAGAAATATTGGGTTAGAGGAGATGAGAATAAGCAGGAGGTCTTGTTGGTAATGATGCAGGGAGAATATGAGGTGTTAAATTATTATATAATTTCCACAGGGCAGAAGAGGCCATTTGGCCCATCAAGTCTGCACCTACCTTCTGACAGAGTCGGCTCCCTACCCTATCTCCAGAACCTCACACAGTTCCCGTGGCTAATCCCCCCTAAGCTACAACACTAAGGGGCAATTTAGCATGGCCAATCCATGTAACCTGCACATCTTTTGACTGTGGGAGGAAACCAGAGCACCTGGAGGAAACACACGCAGCCACGGGAAGAACGTGCAAACTCCACATAGACAGTCACGCAAGGCTGGAATCGAAATCGGATCACTGGGGCTGTGAGGCAGCAGTGCCTCAGGGTGTGTCATGTGACAGTGACTGCCCTATAATTCATTTGGGGACTGAGGAAGTACTGGAGAAGTTAAACCAGTGGTTAAATGTCAAATGTCACTAGCAGAAGTACCAGACCATTAAGACAGAGACGTTAAGCCTGGTACTGGCATTACAACACTTTGAGATTTATGTTGTCAGCAACTCAGCAGAGGCAATCATATATATGGGCCACAACAAGAATTTGAGAGATCAGAACACTTGGTTATTCCGAAATAGTTTGCTATTGCAACCCTTTAACTTAAATCTTTCATGTGGCCAGGAGAGAAAACGTCATTATGGACGCTTTATCTTGAATATAGAAGAAATTTTGGGAGTCGTAAGCATAAATTCTCCAGGGTATCTTCTGTGTTAATACATGCATTTGAATTTTGTAATGTTGACGAAGATAGAATTAGTAAAAGGGTTGAGAAATGAAACATCTTTCAAATTAAGACATTTCATTTTTAAAAAGAGGGGGATGTGTCATGGATCAGCCTAGCGACAGCAGTAGCCAGTATTCAAAGTGGATGATGAGATGTGACCTTTCCCAGTAACAAGATTAGCAGATAACCAGACAGGATCAGGTGTAAATAGCTATCATCAGGAAACAGTTTACCTAGATGACTAAGAGATAAGTGGAGGTATACAGATGCTAATTTAAAAAGTCACAGAATGTGAGATGCAGAGAGCCCAAATATTTTGAGGGGGGGGGGGGGGGGAGGGGAGGGGGGATGAGGGGAGGGGAGAGGGGAGGGGGAGGGGAGAGGGGAGGGGGAGGGGAGAGGGGAGGGGGAGGGGAGAGGGGAGGGGGAGGGGAGAGGGAAATCGAAGAGGAACCAGCGATTAATTGCCAGCACCTACAGAAGCAGGCAAGTCAGTTTAACATTCCACTGCTAAGAGGCATTGTAACATCTAAGGGTCTGAGGGGTTATTTTAACATCTAAGAAGTCTTAGAGCCAAGACAGTGCAGAAACCTTCATAAAGGCAGTTTAAATATCTTTGATAGACCAGGAAAAGATGTTTTCCAGACTCTTTCATCTGCCTTGTATTGTGTGGGAACTATAAGCTAGATTTCACTTTAGATTTATTTAATTTGGATGTTGTTTGGGAATGGGAAAATCTTGAGTTCAGGGATCGCAAATATATATTTTGGAACGAAGGGTAATTTCTAAACAAACTGTGTGTGTTTAGTAATTGATATACTTAATTGTTGTAGAGTATTATAGTCCAACTCATGTGCATTTGTCTTTCATTTAATAAATAGTCTTTAGTAATCGTCACACAATGACTGGGCAGGTTATTCTCATTGGGGATTTCACATATCTCATCACGCCATTCCAAAACAAAACTATACACTACCACGAACTGGTGTCTCAAGTTGAGACGTCCTTGCAGATAACATCCACATGGTTCGCGAAACCCCAACATGTGCCTGTAGATAGGCTTTGGGAATCAGGAAGAGTCCACAGAATTCCAAGCCTTTGACCTGCTCTTGGTGCCAGAGCAATACTTGGTCCAGTTTAGTTTCTGTTCAATGGCAACCCTCAGGGGATTAGTGATTATGATAGAGTGGGTTTGAGTGATAGTAATTTGATTTGATTTGATTTTTTATTGTCACATGTATTGGGACACATGAAAAGTATTGTTTCTTGCGCACTATACAGACAAAATATACTGTTCATAGAGTACATAGGGGAGAAGGAGAGGGTACAGAGTATAGTGTTGCAGTCACAGATAGGGTGTAATGTTTCAGTATCAGAGTCTTTGTGCAATCATCAGCGAACATCCCCACTTCTGATCTTACGATAGAAGTTAATTAATGAAACAGCTGATGGATTCCTGCAGTGATGTGCAGGACTGAAAAGATTGACCTCCGAGAAAGATATTCATCTTTCTCTGCATCAGATACGACACCAGCCAATGGGATATTTTCCCTGATTGCTGTTGACTCTAGTTTTGCAAGGGCTTCTTGATGCCATACTTGGTCAAATGCTGTCATGATGCCAAGGTCAGTCACTCTCATCTCACCTCTGGAGTTCAGCTCTTTTGTCCATGTTTAGACTAAGACTGTAATGAGGTCAGGGGTGGAGTGAACCAGGCAGAACTCAAACTGAATGTCAGTGAGCTGGTTATTGCTGAGTACCTGCTGCTTGATAGCACTGTCGATGACACTTTCCATCACTTTGCTGGTGATTGAGAGTAGACTGATGGGGTGGTAATTGGGAGTGTTGGATTTGTTCTGTTTCTTGTGTGCAGGATGTACTTGGACAATTTTCCACATTGCCGGTAGATACCGGTGTTATAGCTATACTGGAACAGCTTAGTAGGGGTTCAGCTAGTTCTGGAACACATATATTCCCAGAATGTTGCTGTGTCCAGAGCCTTTGCAACGTCCAGTTCATTCAGCTGTTTCTTGATATCATATGGAGTGAATTGAATTGGCTGAAGCTTGGCATTGGCGATACTGGGAACTTCAGGAGGCGGCCAAGGTGGATCATCCACTCGGATGGAACATTTAATTTATGAAGAGAGGTTGGATAGGCTTGGGTTGTTTTCGTTGGAGCAGAGAAGACTGAGGGGCGACCTGATTGAGGAGTTCAAGATTATGAGGGGCATGGACAGGATGGATAGGGAGCAGCTGTTCCCCTTAGTTGAAGGGGGCACAAGTTAAAAGTGAGGGGTGGGAGGTTTAGGGGGGATTTGAGGAAAACCTTTTTTACTCAGAGGGTGATGACCATCTAGAATGTGCTGCCTGGGAGGGTGGTGGAGGCGGGATGCCTCACGTCCTTTAAAAAGTACCTGGATGAGTACTTGGCATGCCTTAACATTCAAGGCCAAGGGCCAAGTGCTGGCAAGTGGGATTAGGTGGGCAAGTCAGGGCATTTCATGTGTTGGTGCAGATTCGATGGGCCGAAAGGCCTCTTCTGCACTGTAGTATTCTGTGATTCTGTGAATTTAGCTCATAGAGTTACTTAATATTGGGTGTTATTTGGGATAACATAAAATGTGTCTATAGCCTTAAGTGTCGAAGTGAATTATAATCCTTCTTGTATTCTTTATTAATTGTTCACACAAATGGCTGCTTCCTCACTGCAGTGCACAGTGGTATTGTCACTGGACTAGTAATCCAGAGACCCAAAGCAAGATATGGGAACCGGAATTCAAATCCCACCACAGCAGATGCTGAAATTTTAATTCAATAGGAATCTGGAATTAAAAGTCTAATGATGACCATGAAATCATTGTTGATTGTCATAAAAACCCATCTGGTTCACTAATGCTCTTCAGGGAAGGAAATCCTCCACCCATACCTTGTCTGGCCTACATGTGACACTAGATTGACAGCAATGTGGTTGACTCTTAAATATGCTCTCAGATGCACTCTGAAATGCAAGGCAGTTAGGGACGGGCAATAAATGCTGGCCCAGCCACCGACATTCACGTCCTGTAAATGAATAAAAAACAAAACATAATACCAAAAAGGCACACACAACGATGAGCCAGTGTTCCAAGGTACCCTTCTGAATTTTGGGATACCCTTGCATTTATCATCACCATGTTTCATAACAACTGGCTGAAAGAGATACCAAGCACAAAGAAAAAGTATGATTCAATCAGAAAGATTGGATCTGGAGTATTCACAAAAAAAACCAGGAAGAATTGTAGGAAACAAGATGCTTGAAAAGACAACATGGAAATGCGCCCTTTTGATTTCCACTATTTGGAAATTCCTATTCTATCACACAGAGGATAAAGAGCAAAATAATATATAGCTACGTGAGATTTACAATCTACCATCTAATGGGTTATGTAAAGGTTAAAAGATATTGTGGACAAGAGGTTCCAATCGTTTTGAGGGAGATTAATGGATGTCTTGAAGCACAAGTATTGCACAGATTAGAACAACAGATACTAGCATTGCAGGTAAGGAGTTTGAGCAACTCAGCATTTCAAAGCTGCAAATGAGGGGTTTATTTACTGATATTGGATATGGAAAAGGACAGAAAGTGGAATTGCAAGAAAGAAGCAAGGCAAAAGAAGGGATTGGAAGAAAACAGAGTGTGCAAGGCCCCTGCAATTATTTCGCACCTTTGATATATTCAGGTGTAGCCAATCTAAGCAAAACAGGGTACCAGGAACAGCAAAAGAATGTTAAGCCTTGTCTTTTCCACTCACTTGTGGTGTTCCATCATCTTTGAGGATAGGGATGTTCAGAAAGTTTCCTGCATCCCCATTAATTGTCCACCACCATTTTTGGGACTGGTTGCGGCAGAACTGCAGGGTTTCAATCTGACTCACTGGGTTGTGGGAGTTCTTCGCACTGTGTATGGCATGCTGCTTCCACTGTTTTAGCATGCATGCATGCATGCAGTCCGGAGTTGTAGCTTCACTAGATATGCATTCCATTTTTCGGAATGCTTGATGTGCTGGCATACTCTCCAATACTTCTCATTGCACCAGGGTTGATACCTGACTTCACCGTAATGGCTTAGTGAGGGATAGGCTGGGCCATGAGGTTAGTTTCTGGTTGAATACAATTCTGCTGATGTTGATGTCCTGCGGTGCCTCATGGATGTCCCATTTTGAGCTGAATCTATCCCATTTAGCACAATGGTAGTGCCACACAATAAGATGGAGCATACCCTCAGTGTGAAGGTGGGACTTTGTCTCCACAAGGATTGTGCAGTGATCCCTCCTAACAATAGGTGATTGGTGAGGATGAAGTCAAGTTGTTTTTTCCCCTATTATTGATTCGCTCATTATCTGCCACAGGCCAGGTCTGGCAGCCATGTCCTTCAGGACTTGACCTGATGTAACACTGCATGTAAAAGATGAAAGCTATCTCAGTGCAGCACTCCCTCAGTAATGAAGTCGAGTGTCAGCCTAGGTTATGTAATCAAGTATCTGGAGTAGAACTTCAGCCCATAACCTTCTGCCTTAAGGGTGAAAGTGATACTACTGAGCCAAGCTGACAGGATGACAAATTGATGATTTGTGACACCACTGTTCCACAGCCACATTGAAGAGTTACTGAAATTCATCAATGCTTGTTCATTCACTATTAAATAATTCTATTTATCCAAAGCTAGTAATAACAATCAGTATGGATTTTATCCATTCCCAATCTCATAAAGGCATTGATTTACTGACTACTGATTCAAAGTGCATTGAAAGCTCTGCAGTAACACACCCAAGTGAATCATTCTTAAATGTTGGCAAAAATTTTTTAACTGCAAAGTCATCGTGGTTGACATGATCACTTTGACACACACACTTTCCAGCAGCTGTCCACAGATAGATCAGACTCCTCAGGAGTGAGGACTCTACCAAGCCCAGGAGCACTAATGCGCTTAAAGCACCCCCACAACAGTGGTGATCAGCTAACTCAGTACAGAGCAGCAACTGAATGTGGTTACTTCAGGATGTGTATGACTCAGTACTACACACAATCAGTAATCGGTTACACAGCATAGTGACTAGCCAAGGAATATTTACCCATTATAAATGATGGGAGGGGAGTGGAAGATTTGAATGAATCAGCTGAGGGGGGGAAGCTCTGTTCTATCCTTGATACTCATGAAGAACTTGCATGCGTACAGGAGAAAATAGCTGAAGGTAAGGATATCAATAAAAATCTCTCCATTGTGGATCAGAACCTATTTGAGAAAAAATATTTTCATACATTTCTTCACCTATTTTTAAGTGAATGCAGGAAGGTCAGAAGATCTTCTCAGTCCTGCAGGCCAGCACAGCTCACACTACCCAGCTCAGTACCATTTTAAGTCCACTTCTTTGCCAATCTGTTCCTCAATTTGGAAACTCCTGGTCAACATTATGCGACTGCACAGCAGAACACGCAGTGATTATCCTGGCAACACACTGTACTGTCACTTCCAGCACACAATGATATTTGAGTCGTTCTCCAGCCTCTCATCCAATTCCTTGTAGCTAATTCCTGAGAGAAACAGACAAAAAAAAAGTTATAATTCCTGCAAAAAAAAATCAAACCGTCCCAAGAAGTTAGTTACAGCACAAATCAGATACAGAGTTAAGGAAGTGTCAGTATGAGCACTCTTGCTTCAGAGTTAGAAGGCTGTGGGGCTTACAAGCTCCATTCTGACACTTGAGCACAAAATCTAGGCTGACACTGCAGTGCTGGAGTTGCTGCCTTTCGGATGAGATGTTAATCCAATGCTCCGTCATCACTTTCAGGCGAATGTAAATGATCCCATGGCACTGTTTTCAAGAAGAACAGGGAAAAGACGTGCTGGTTGGGTGCATTGGCCATGCTAAATTCTCCCCCACTGTACCCGGGCAGATGTCAGAGTGTGGTGACTAGGGGATTTTCACAGTAACTTCATTGCAGTGTTAATGTAAGCCTACTTGTGACACTAATAAATAAACTTTAAACTTTACCTGCTACATTACCGTATGGGTTAGATACAGAGTAAAGCTTCCTATGCACTGGCGTGATGGAATGCTTCTCGGAGACCCTGTGATATTGTTCCTTTTCTAGTCCCAAGCCATTCTACAGCCTCTCTGACTCAGAATCCCAAATATGTTGTTAATTAGAAGCTATGCATCTATATCCAATATAGTACTCAAACTGAATTCACAAAGAACTCTTACTGCCAACAGGCTGGACTGTGAACATGCATCTCAGTCCTGAACACATCTAATCCTTTGCATCATTCTGTTCCCTTGGCTGCTTTCGTTCCAATAATGGAGTGATTCGTTGTGGGTTGCTGTACCTGTTTTGCAGCAGATTTCATCATAGCTGTGAGAGCCAGTGTAGAGACGTGGTGGGCGGCTCCTCTCATCACGGTTAATCTTTACTGGATATTTGTGCAGTCGCCGAATTAGATCCTTCATCAGACCAAACTGGATCAACTTCCTGCAATCAGAGGAGAATGAGATAGGTTGGCTATTCTATAACAAATCACTTATCAGGCACCCAAAGTCTCTCCACTATTTACAGTAAGAAATCTCATAATACCAGGTTAAAGTCCAACAGGTTGATTTGGTATCACGTGCTTTCGGAGCACTGCTCCTTCATCAGGTGCTGTGAGATTTCTTACTGTGCCCACCAGAGTCCAATGTCAGCATCTCCGCATCATCATTATTTACAGGACACAAGTGTGTTGGGATTCCATCCATTTTGCTGGGTTGCTGCAACCAAACTCAAAAAACTCAACACCACGCAGAGCAAAGCAATGAGTTTGATTGCTACATTACCTATAGACCAAACATTCACATTCCTCAACCATCACCACACTGTGATTGTACTGAAATACCATCTACAAGATACCCTGCAGCCACTTGTCAAGGCTTCTTCTCAAGACCTTCCAAACCTGCGACCTCGACCCTTTTTAAAAATTCCTTCATGAGACGTTGGTATCGCTGGCTGCCCAGCATTTATTGCCCATCCCTAGTTGCTGGAGGACAGTTGGTAACCAACCACATTGTTGTGGCTCTGGAGTCACATGTAGGCCAGACCACGTAAGGACGGCAGATTTTTCCCCCTAAAATACATTAGTAAACCAGATGGGCTTTTCTGACAATTGACAATGGTTTCATGGTCTTTAGTAGATACTTAATTCCAGTTATTTTTAATTGAATTCAAATTCCACCATCCGCTGTGGCTGGATTCGAACCCAGGTCCCTAGAATATTAGCGGAGTTTCTGGATTAATAGTCTAGTGATGATACCACTCGACCATTGCCTCCCCAGCAAAGGGGAGGACAATCTAGACATCTAGAAGGACAAGGGCAGTAGGCCCATGGGAACACTAACACCTGCAAATTCCCCTCTTAAGTCATGCATCATCCTGACTGTGTGCATGTCACTGCTCCTTCGTCACACTGAGACAAAATCTTGGAAATTTCTACTGAACAGCACTCTGAGTACTTACACCCCACAAACTGCAGCACCTCAAGGGTAATTCGGGATGGACAATAAATGCTACACATCCTGAGAATTAATGAAAAGAAAACACTAAACAAAACCAACAAGAGCAGAGTGAGGGCAGGGAGCCCATCATCCAAATTCATTCGATCTGCTCAGAAAGGTAAATCACACTATGCTACAAATCCAGGCTCAACAGCTTACCTCTCGTCCACGTGTTGAAGCTGTTGAGCATAGCGTGAGCAGAGATCTCGAGCTGTAGTGCCAGGGCTGAGCCCACAGTATAGCTGGAATACATCTCGCAGGCTGGCACGCTTGTGTCCTGTGGGCAAAAGCAGCAATTAACAGCTCTTCAAAGATTTCCCATTGTTACAGGACCCATCTCCACTCCACAAGAAGCCACTGGGAAGATTGAAACAACATTTACCTCCAATGCCATTGAGAATGTAAGTAACTACAGGGCACATTCAGTGCAATAAACCCATTCTCTAATCTGACATTTCAATTTTAGGGATTAACTACCACAACATCATCATTACCTCAAACACAAACAGAAAAATGCTGGAAAATCTCAGCAGGTCTGACAGCATCTGTGGAGAGAGAGAGTAGAGCCAACGTTGAGTCTAGATGACCCTTTGTCAGAGCTGAGAGGAAAGAGAGTCAGCAGAGATTTATGCTATGAGGGTAGGGAGGGGTGGTGGAATTGGACAAAGGGAATGTAAATGAGTATACAGAAGGCTGAGAAGGTGTTGAAAGTGTCCATTAAGTGACCAGAATGTGTTAATGGCGAAACAAAGGTACAGCTTAGTAAAGGACTGCCTGAGGAATGTGGCAGTTGGCCTGAAGTGGAGGTGGGGATGTGGAAAAAAGAGCGATAAAATGGAGAATGAAATGAAATTAAATGAAATAAAATGAATGGAACACTATTACCTCTTTGTATTGGCAATCTTGCACTCTTATAATAGTCCAGTAACCTGTATATTTTGAAACTACAAACACCAAGCTGGTGGTTTCCACAATGACCCTCTGAGATCTTCAACAATATTTAAGACTATTCCATTAAATGTATTAACCAAGGACTGTTGGCTAATTTAGCAGAGATGAGTCAACACTAGTAAAATAGCAAACAGCAAGCATTTGTTCAGTATTATCTACAGTAATTTGTAGGTTGTGATGCCTTCTCCTGGTTCCTCATTCCCAGATCAGTTGTTTTTATTGTGAACTTCATTTGCCAACTACTGGCTCAGTTTCCCAGCAGATCCACATTGTTCCAAATCTATTTAGATTGTTTCTCATTAGTTGTCCTACCTCTAATTTTACCCTTCTTTCTTTTTTAATGTCTTATCCAAATGATGCTTTTTAAAATTAAAATCAATAGGGTCACAATTAATCAGTCACAACCTCCTTATATCTTGAAGAGTTTCCATTTATTGAAATTCTCTCTCTCCTGCTTTGGTCAATTTAACTGCTCCAAAGGCGCTGGTTACCATGTACTATTCCACAGGTGCTAGTTGCTAGGCAAACACTGCACAAGTTCTGACTGAGCTCTGGTATTTGTCCAAATGGACATCATCTGCAGAGGATCCAAATGTGTTCTCATCCAATATTCACACATCTCATACAAAGGGCATCAGATGCTGACAAAGAAGTGGGAACCCTGGACAACTCGTTTCTCTCTCCCTAACCCCAACATAGTTTGGCACCCTGGTGAAGATCAGCACAGTGGGTCTGGGACAGATCTGCAAGGCTCATCTAGTGGGTCTCTGGGGAGCTATTTCCTAGAATCATAGAATCCCTACAGTGCAAGAGGCGGCCATTTGGCCCATTGAGTCTACACCGACCACAGTCCCATCCAGGCCCTATCCCCCTATCACCATGCATTTACCGTGCTAAGCTCCCACACTAAGGGGCAATTTAGCATGGCCAATCAACCTAACCCGCACATCTTTGTAGTGTGGGAGGAAACCGGAGCACCCGGAGGAAACATACACAGACACGGGGAGAATGTGCAAACTCCACACAGATAGTGGCCTGAGGCTGGAATTGAACCCAGGTCCCTGACGCTGTGAGGCAGCAGTGCTAACCACTGTGCCCCCGTGCTGTCCAAGATCATTTTTGATGCAATGGTCCACTCTACTTCCTTAGTCATACCTTGGACACAAATTTACCTTAGCCACTAATCACAGACAAGGATCCTTATTAAATACTTTGTAAATTTAACTGTATGAAATCTGCCCCATCCAACAAACCAACCATATCTTGGAACACTCCAACGAGTTAGTTGGCTTCACTGTCCCTCCGTGCTGCCAGTAACTTATTCATTTTACCTTCCCAAATATTACCCACTATGTATTGTTACGTTATTTCAAAGATTCTTCAATATCATGTCCTTTACATTTATTAGGTTAGGTATGCTTCAAACATTTAATTTAAAGAATAGTTTTGTCACCTTCTAATTCCCAGAGACATTATCACTTTAGAAAATCATAACAACACCTTAATGTAGTAAAAACAGGGATTTTGCCAGCAGGGAGATGGAGTTGGGATGGCTCCAACAAGACAGTGGTGCCTAGATTATTCTAGGGAGATGCGCTGCCACGATTAGGCACGTGGTAAGGGTACGGGGTTGGATTTGGGGAAATCACAGAGAGACTGAAAGGATGTGCAATTGCTTTCTATCAGCTCTGTATGAGTGGATCTGAGCAAGTCATTGCTCAGGGTTGAGGTCGTCCTAGAAATGTTAGTGTCTCTTTTGCTGCAAGGCTTCATAGTTGATGCCAAGTTGGGCCGATCACTGACTCACATGACACCCACAGGAGATAACCAGGAGGTAACCATTTGCTGAATGTATGATGCATACCGGGCATATAGGCTTCTGAGACTGCTCCATTTCCATAGGAATTTCCCCAGCCTTTTCAGAAAGAGGTCACGTGATTTTTTTTCTGCGTCCCCCAGGAGTCAGCTTTACCAACAACCGGGAAGGAAAATGGATTTATCCCGATAGTTAGGGCTGTTATGTTGGGCATGATGGTCTTTTATTGCTTGTTTGTAATAAAACTACAAATAGATTAAGTTAAGAACACAAGAAATAGGGGTAATAGGTCATGTGGTGATATAAACAGGGCCTAGTTTTAAGGCTGATAAAATTGGATATCCTAAATTAAAGAATTGGGCATATTGAAATCAAACACAGTCAAACCTCAGGCAGGCCAATTGTACAATACACAAACGTGCCTGCGCCTGACCCATCAAACACCCATCAAACATCGTTACACTCTACTTGAAACTTAGCAGGAGATCATGGCACC
This sequence comes from Mustelus asterias, assembly GCF_964213995.1. Lineage (NCBI taxonomy): Eukaryota > Metazoa > Chordata > Chondrichthyes > Carcharhiniformes > Triakidae > Mustelus > Mustelus asterias. The sequence continues at coordinate 94,800,046 of NC_135803.1, read as the reverse complement.
TCATTGAAATGCATCGATCTATTGTTAGAAGCCCAGATCGGGCCAGACTTTCTGTCACCAAGAGATCCTGTAGATACCTTATCTGATAACAAGTTCAACAACATGGAGATGGACACCTGGGGGGCGGACCCTGGTGTCCTGTCAGGCAGACATCAAGAAACCCACTGGGTATTGGAACCCCCTCCTGGGACCTCATTGGCCGGAAGCCAGAGAAGTTTCTGGAAAGGCAAGCAGGCTGGGGATAAAGGGACACACTCAGAGGCACACGGCAGCGAAGACTCAACGAGGGAGGCAGTTGTGACCATTCGGAAGACTGACCAGAGAAGGAAGAAGCTGCCATCAAGACTCACCTTTGTGACGACAGACCAGAGGGACTCAGAGAATCGGGCCTGCAGTTTAACCAAGCCATCTTTACAGGTAGTATACTTGAATCTGGGGTATCCTCTTGTTTTATGTGGGTAATTTAAGGGTTAATAGTGTTATTATTAATAAACTTGTTGAATCTTTACTTGTGTTTGTCCTTTGTCCACCTTGCAAATAAAGGCACCGGGGTAAAACCTTGGAGTAAGTAAACTGGTTGAAAGTATCTGAGAATTAACAGGTACAACAGTGGCACCCCAGATGGGACTTCGATAAGAAGTAATACGTTGCTCCGAAGTCGAACCTTCAACCCGGTATTCTCCAACACTCCGTCTGAGCCTGAATTAAGAGGGCAGATGCCCCACGTGACGGCCAGTCTTAAGTGAGTGAAGGACTAATACAGATTGAACCAGTAAATTGGGCCATAAACCCGGTGTCTGTAACACAAGGTGGACAAACTGTGTAGTCAGAACTAGAACAGTCTAGGGAATTTGGGTAAAATCTACGGGAGGGAATTTAGTGAAAACCGAACCCCTATCCCAATCCCTTACCTATACTCAAGTGACGAATCCTAAAAGGAAATAATCATGGCCAGTCATGCTGCATGGGAGGACCTCTGGGATTGGGGTTCAAATGTCCAAATCCACCCATGGGTCCGCATTCTGTCACAACTGGCCGTAAGAGGAATCCTGCTTATGACAGTGTACCTAACCATCCTCACATTTAAGTGCGCCCGATGGAAGACCGCGCGCACACAACAATTGGAAGGGGAGGTAAGCACAGGAGAAGAAAGGAACCAAATCAATATGATACACATGAGCCAATTCCAGGCTCAATGTGATCAAGCCTACCAAAAGGCACAGCGTGCTGTCCGTGAGAGAGAGGCTGCGCTGCAACAGGTAGAGGAAGTTGAACGTAAATGCAGCGACCTACAGGCTGCAGTAAAAGTTTTGCACCAAGCAGGAAAAGTAAATACAGCCCGCGCAACAGACCACTCCAAATGCCTGCGCGAGATTAAAGATTTAAAAGCACAACTAGCCATAAAAAGGGGTGTAATGTGTGCATACACGACCGAAACAGGGGATAGTGACCCAGGGGTAGAGTGGGGGGATTTAGAAGAGGATGCCTGCCATTATGCAACAACTAGCGTCACTGCCGACTGGGGACCCCCCACCTCCCTTCCCGGTAGTGGAACCAATGGCACCACCTAATCCGGCCCCCATCTGGGGAAACTCAGTCTCAGCTCCTAGTCCTTTTACCATCCCAATAAGCCCAGTCACTAATCCGGTTCCTGTACCGATGAATCCGGTCACCACCCAACGACAGGACGGACAAAACCACAATGTGACTTATGTAACTCCATACACCATGACACAGCTCACTGACATAACTAAAGTGATTGGAGAATTTGAACCCTCCACATGCTCTCTTTGACCAGGTTACCCAATATCGTGTTTTAAACGGCCTAGACGAGGCAGAAGAGGTTAAACTTATTCTGTTATGTTTAAGTCCTGCCATCCGTTCTGGCCGCCATAGGCTACAATAGGGATGACCACAAGGCTTAAACAACTGCCAACAAAAGAGAGGGGGGAGCACCCGACAGCCTATGCTGGCCGACTGTGGAACCAATTTGTTGTGGTTTTTGGCCAATTAAATCGAGTCCAATTAAATGCACACCACCAGCCCACATGGATCCGGACCCTGATAGCACACGCCACCGAGGGGAGTCGGAAAGCTTGTGAGAATTTTGATCCTGATGATAATACACACACAGAAGCCTGGGCCATCCGCAAAATGACTCGTGTGTGGGAACAGGAAGTCAGACAAACAGACACCCCCAAGTCCACAAAACACGGATTGATGAACCCGATCCACACAGACCTGGCCCCGGTTTGGCGTAACGAAGGGGGAGGTGGAAACAGGGGACTGGGAAACTCACCCCCATATACCCGTGCCAATCATCGATACAGAAGACCGCAGCCCCGCGCAGAACCCCGATATATTCCCAACCCCAGGTACAGGGGACAAGATAAAACCAACCCCAGATATGCACCCCCACAAGCACAGTGTTATAACTGTGGGCAACCCAACCATTTTGCCCGGGACTGTAGGGCACCACCAAATTTCAGGGGACCAGCAAACCCCGCACACCCATACACTATCGCTGATTGCCGACACAGGGAACCACAAGGCTGCACAGGACATAGGCCCAATCCCCGACACCGAGAACGATATAGAGCTGAGCCCAGAGGCCCACGCCCACAAGCACAGTGTTATACCTGCGGGCAACCCAACCATTTCGCCCGGAACTGTAGGGCAGCACCCAACTACCCCACACGACCATCTCAGCGGTTCCTCGACGATGGACCCCGACCCATGCCCCTTGAAGGACTGGCCCGACAAGCAGCTACAACCCTCACATTCCTGGCAGACAACCTAACCTACGGCAGGGAGCCCCATGAATGCGAGGTTCCGGCAATAAAAGACCCCAAGGGGCCATTTTTGCCAAAACAAAAAGGGGGAGGAGCCAGGGGAATCAGCCAACCCAGGCTCAGGACAGTTTAAACATTTTTGTAGATGGGTCATCCATGGTGGAAAAGGGAAACAGGAGGACAGGATGCGGGATATATGTGGAAGACCAAGAAGGCCAGCCCCTCGGTATACAAGGTCATGGTAGACCACAAGAAAGCCGGGTGGTATCATGTGAACCAAATGAAGGCATTCGGCTCCCAGCAAAATTTTCACCAATACCATGTCACCCTGGAAGGAGTCTTTGAGTCACAAGGAAGCCCCAACCCTCACCCCACAGCACCGGACCTAAATCACGGTCCACAATCTGTACCCCAGGTTATCAACCCCCACCCAGTATCCCCAGGAACAGCACACGCAACCGCGGTCCCCACCCCAATTTACAGGGCTTCAGGAATAAAACCCCGGCCCAGGGGACCCCGGCGGACAGGATGGGGAGCCCGCAAACCTTACCTGCTGTGGCGCCCCTGGTACCGGGACTCCCAGAACCGTTTGACTCGGCGCTCACTACCAGAGGTGGTAATGCAGTGGGTACCTGGCAGCCAAAGCCCGCCCATATAGGTTCCCTCCACTAAGAAAGAATCAGGACATCACAGTCCAGATTGTAAATAGCTTTATCCGTCCACTCCACGCATCACCCAATTGAAAAGGGTTTCTTATCTGCCCACAATATACTGCGTCATAATCTTCCGACACACCATAGTTTGGTTGTGAGATGAAGAATCTATTGCTATACTGTGCCATAGTCCTCCAACAACAAGGACACATGCCACATACCCAACATTTTATTTTCACGCTCTGCAAACTCCTTACCCCACTACCCTTCGTATGACACGATTGGGCCTTTATTATTCCTTTACTTATTTCTTTGTTTTTTTTTAAAAAGAGGAGTCATACGACATTCTAGTAAAGAAAAGGAAAAGAGAATCAGATATTAATAAGAATTAACAGGTGCTACCTTGATCTTCCCCAGAATGAACTACATACTTCCCTGTTATCTGGGACTCCTTGTCTCAGACCGAACCACAGACACCACATCAACCAAAGACCAGAAGATCAGCCTACGATACCCCGGATATATGTGGTTCACCCCACACCCGATGGAAGTACACTCGTCAGAGGTCAACCTTTTGGCACCAATTAGAAACTTTCTGGAAGGGGACTACAGAACAATATCTAAAGAACGTAAACTCTTGCAGAATAAAAGACTTGATTTAGATGCAGCAAAAGCAAGACTGAAGAAAGCAAAGGTCTCAGAGGCCCGTTCAGCAGCAGAACAGGAAATGCGAATTACACAAAGTGAATTTGATCGCCAGGCAGAGATCACAAGACTTTTGCTTGAAAGAATTAGCAGTACACATGCTCATCACCTTCGTTGCCTGCATGACTATGTTGATGCCCAGTTGACCTACTACGCTCAGTGTTACCAGTATATGGTTGATTTACAGAAGCAACTTGGAAGTTTTCCAACCACGTTTTCTTCCAACAACAATCAGACTGCTCCGGCTTCCCTATCGTCCTAAGGAATTTCGGCAAGGGCCATCCAACATCGGGAGAGGCTCGACAATCAAGAGCCTTGATACTCTCCCATCTTGGTCACTTGTCATTTTGTACTGTTTATTGCTTTGTTTTGTATATACCCAATTGACGTATTGTTTCTTGTTGTTTTTTAAAATTATTTTACTTCATTTTGTACTGTTTATTGCTTTGTTTTGTATATACCCGATTGCTTATTGTTTTTTAAAATTATTTTACTTCATTTAAATTTGTTAGTACTATTGTGGGTTAGGGATGATACTGTCAACTCCAGATTTGGGGTACTTGCTTGTTGAGATGGTTTGGTGAGAATTGTGTGATCCGGTTCGCTGACGCTCATTGGATCAAGAGGAGGGAATGTGGTGATATAAACAGGGCCTAGTTTTAAGGCTGATAAAATTGGATATCCTAAATTAAAGAATTGGGCATATTGAAATCAAACACAGTCAAACCTCAGGCACGCCAATTGTACAATACACAAATGTGTCTGGGCCTGACCCATCAACCACCCATCAAAGGTCGTTACACTCTACTTGAAACTTAGCAGGAGATCATGGCACCTCATTGAAATGCATCGATCTATTGTTAGAAGCCCAGATCGGGCCAGACTTTCTGTCACCAAGAGATCCTGTAGATACCTTATCTGATAACAAGTTCAACAACATGGAGATGGACACCTGGGGGGCGGACCCTGGTGTCCTGTCAGGCAGACATCAAGAAACCCACTGGGTATTGGAACCCCCTCCTGGAACCTCTGGCCGGAAGCCAGAGAAGTTTCTGGAAAGGCAAGCAGGCTGGGGATAAAGGGACACACTCAGAGGCACACGGCAGCGAAGACTCGATGAGGGAGGCAGTTGTGACCATTCGGAAGACTGACCAGAGAAGGAAGGAAGGAAGAAGCGGCCATCGAGACTCACCTTCGTGACAACAGACCAGAGGGACTCAGAGAATCGGGCCTGCAGTTTAACCAAGCCATCTTTACAGGTAGTATACTTGAATCTGGGGTATCCTCTTGTTTTATGTGGGTAATTTAAGGGTTAATAGTGTTATTATTAATAAACTTGTTGAACCTTTACTTGTGTTTGTCCTTTGTCCACCTGGCAAATAAGGGCACCGGGGTAAAACCTTGGAGTAAGTAAACTGGTTGAAAGTATCTGAGAATTAACAGGTACAACAGTCATTAAGCCGTTAAGCTTGCTCTGCTATTGAACACATCATGGCTGATCTTTTACCATAACCCTATATTCCCATACTACTATTGTATCCTTTAGCATCCTCCAAAATACATCCCAAACCGTAAACATTCACTCGCTCCTTCAGTGACTCACAGGGGCAGCAGTGTGTACTGTCCACAAGATGCAGTGCAGCAATTCACCAATGTTCCTTTAAGAGCACAGTCCCAACCTGTGACTTCAATCATCTTGAAGGACAAGGCCAGCAGATACATGGGACCATCATCACCTGCAAGTTGCCCTCCAAGCCACACACACTGACTCAGAACTTTATCTCCATTTCTTCAATGTCACTGGATCAAAATCCTGGAATGCCTTTCCTAACAGCATGGTGGATATACCTTCAGCAAACAAACTGCAGCGGTTCAAGTAGGTGGCTCACCATCACCTTTTCAAAGGCAGTTAATGTTGGCCAGCAACACTCACATTCCATGAAAGAATTTCAATAAAAACTTGATCTATAATTTGAAAATACTCAATGAAGGAGCATCTGCAGCTCTCTGGAATAGAGAATTCCTAAGACTTACAATCATCTGAATGAAGATGTTTCTCAGTTATATAAGGTGGCCCTCCATTCTTAAACCATGCCCCTTAGTTCCAGTCTCCCCAGACAGGGATAATCCTGCCACAGCATACCCGCTTTAGCCTCTTTCAGAATCTTGCATGTTTCAATGAGATCACCTTGTATTCTTTTAAATTCTAATTAAATGGTCCCAGTTTATGTAATCACCACTAATAGGACAATCCTCTCATCCCAGGAATCAATCCTGTGAACCCATGTTGTGCTTTCTCCAGTTTAAGCACATCTTTTCTTAGATAAGGAGAACAAAACGTATGCAGGTGTGGTCTCACCAATGGCCTGTATAAATGCAGTAAAATGTCTTTACTCTTATACCCCAATCCATTTGGAATAAAAGCACTTTGATTGTCAATGCTTTATCACTGAACAGACACTTGCAGCATACCTAGTTTAGTGACATATGCCAGGCATTCTTCCTGCAAGGACTTGTCATCCACCAGATCCTGCACCCTCGGAGTTGGGCAGTACACATTCGAATACTGCAGAGGGGAAAGGGACAAAACACTGTTAAACATCAACAGAACTACAGATCAATATGATTAGTGGAGGTTCAGTAAAACACAAGATATTTTATTTATTGGTTCATGGGCATCGCTGGCTGGGCCATCATTTATTGCCCATCCTTAATTGTTCTCGAGAAGATGATGGTGAGCTGCCTTCTTAAACTGTTGCAGTTCAAGTGGTTTAGGTATACACACAGTGCTGTTAGATGGCAAGTTTCAGGATTTTGACACAGCGATAGTGAAAGAATGACAATATATTTCCAAAGTCAGGATGTGTGCACAGCTTGGAGGGGAACTTGCAGGCGTTCCCATGCATCTGCTGGCCTTATCCTCTTATGGGGTAGATGTCCTAAGTTTGAAAGGTGCTGCTGAATGAGCTTTGATGAGGTGCAACAGTGCATCTTATAGATCAGGTTTGTCCATTGTATGGCCCACGGCTCGAATGTAGCCCTCAAAACCTCCCCTATGTGGCCCCTGGAGCCGAATTTAAAAATGCCAGTCAAACAGGTAAGCTGCAACGGAAGATTGTTCAAGGGGAAGCTCCTCCAATCACAGGCTGCTCCTCCCCCGTGTTTAGTTCTAATAGGCTCAATACTGGTGGGTGGAGATGATACATGCTACGTGTGTATGGGAGATAAAGAGTGTGAGAGGGAGGGGGGCCGTACCGGGGGAGGGGGGAGGGGGGAGGGGGGGGTGTTGCGAGAGGGAAGGGGACCACAAAGGTAAAAACAAGGATGGTGCAGGAGGGAGGGATTCAGATACCTGGATAATTGGGACTCATTCTGGGGTAGGTGGGACCTTTACAAACGGGATGGTCTACACCTGAGCCAGAGGGGTACCAATATCCTGGGGGGGGAAATTTGCTAATGCTCTTCGGGAGGGTTTAAACTAATTCAGCAGGGGGATGGGAACCTGAATTGTAGCTCCAGTGTGCAGGAGGTTGAGAGTAGTGAGGTCATGAATAAGGTTTCAAGATCGCAGGAGTGCACCGGCAGGCAGGAAGGTGGTTGAAGTGTGTCTACTTCAACGCCAGGAGCATCCGGAATAAGGTGGGTGAACTTGCAGCATGGGTTGGTACCTGGGACTTCGATGTTGTGGCCATTTCGGAGACATGGATAGAGCAGGGACAGGAATGGTTGTTGCAGGTTCCGGGGTTTAGATGTTTCAGTAAGATCAGGGAAGGTGGTAAAAGAGGGGGAGGTGTGGCATTGTTAGTCAAGGACAGTATTACGGTGGCAGAAAGGACGTTTGATGAGGACTCATCTACTGAGGTAGTATGGGCTGAGGTTAGAAACAGGAAAGGAGAGGTCACCCTGTTGGGAGTTTTCTATAGGCCTCCGAAAAGTTTCAGAGATGTAGAGGAAAGGATTGCAAAGATGATTCTGGATAGGAGCGAAAGTAACAGGGTAGTTGTTATGGGGGACTTTAACTTTACAAATATTGACTGGAAACGCTATAGTTCGAGTACTTTAGATGGGTCAGTTTTTGTCCAATGTGTGCAGGAGGGTTTCCTGACACAGTATGTAGATAGGCCAACAAGAGGCGAGGCCACATTGGATTTGGTACTGGGTAATGAACCAGGCCAGGTGTTAGATTTGGAGGTAGGTGAGCACTTTGGTGATAGTGACCACAATTCAGTTACGTTTACTTTAGCGATGGAAAGGGATAGGTATATACCGCAGGGCAAGAGTTATACCTGGGGGAAAGGAAATTATGATGCGATTAGGCGAGATTTAGGATGCATAGTATGGGGAAGGAAACTGCAGGGGATGGGCACAATTGAAATGTGGAGCTTGTTCAAGGAATATCTACTGTGTGTCCTTGATAAGTATGTACCTGTCAGGCAGGGAGGAAGTGGTCGAGCGAGGGAACCGTAGTTTACTAAAGAAGTTGAATCTCTTATGAAGAGGAAGAAGGAGAGCTATGTAAAGATGAGACGTGAAGGCTCAGTTAGGGCGCCAGAAAGGACCTAAAGAGAGAGCTAAGAAGAGCCAGGAAGGGACATGAGAAGTCTTTGGAAGGTAGGATCAAGGAAAACCCTAAAGCTTTCTATAGGTATGTCTGGAATAAAAGAATGACTAGGGTATGATTAGGGCCAGTCAAGGACAGTAGTGGGGAAGTTGTGTGTGGAGTCCGAAGAGATAGAAGAGGCGCTAGATGAATATTTTGTCAATATTCACACAGGAAAAAGACAATGTTGTCGAGGAGAGTACTGAAATACAGGCTATTGGACTAGATGGGATTGAGGTTCATAAGGAGGAGGTGTTAGCAATTCTGGAAAGTGTGGAAATAGATAAGTCCCCTGGGCCAGATGGGATTTATCCTAGGATTCTCTGGGAGGCTAGGGAGGAGATTGCAGAGCCTTTGATCTTCATGTCGTCATTGTCTACAGGAATAGTGCCATAAGACTGGATAGCAAATGTTGTCCCCTTGTTCAAGAAGGGGAGTATTATAGACCAGTGAGCCTTACTTCTGTTGTGGGCAAAATTTTAGAATGGATTATAAGAGATAGGATTTATAATCATCTAGAAAGGAATAATTTGATTAGGGATAGTCAACACTGTTTTGTGAAGGGTAGGTCGTGCCTCACAAACCTTATTGAGTTCTTTGAGAAGGTGACCAAAGAGGTGGATGAGGGTAAAGCAGTTGATGTGGTGTATATGGATTTCAGTAAAGCGTTTGATAAGGTTCCCCACGGTAAGCTATTGCAGAAAATACGGACGCATGGGATTGAGGGTGATTTTGAGGTTTGGATCAGAAATTGGCTAGCTGTAAGAAGACAGAGGGTGGTGGTTGATGGGAAATGTTCATCCTGGAGTTCAGTTACTAGTGGTGTACCACAAGGATCTGTTTTGGGGCCACTGCTGTTTGTCATTTTTATAAATGACCTGGATGAGGGCGTAGAAGGATGGGTTAGTAAATTTGCAGACAACACTAAAGTCGGTGGAGTTGTGGACAGTGCGGAAGGATGTTGCAGGTTACAGAGGGACATAGATAAGCTACAGAGCTGGGCTGAGAGGTGGCAAATGGAGTTTAATGCGGAAAAGTGTGAGGTGATTCACTTTGGAAGGAGTAACAGGAATACAGAGTACTGGGCTAATGGTAAGATACTTGGTAGTGTGAATGAGCAGAGAGGTCTCGGTGTCCATGTGCATAGATCCCTGAAAGTTGGCACCCAGGTTGGTAGGGTTGTTAAGAAGGCGTACGGAGTGTTAGCTTTTATTGGTAGTGGGATTGAGTTTCGGAGCCAGGAGGTCATGTTGCAGCTGTACAAAACTCTGGTGCGGCCGCACTTGGAGTATTCCATACAGTTTTGGTCGCTGCATTATAGGAAGGATGTGGAAGCATTGGAAAGGGTGCAGTGGAGATTTACCAGGATGTTGCCTGGTATGGTGGGAAGGTCTTATGAGGAAAGGCTGAGGGACTTGAGATTGTTTTCGTTAGAGAGAAGAAGGTTAAGAGGTGACTTAATAGAGGAATACAAGATGATCAGAGGATTAGATAGGGTGGACAGTGAGAGCCTTTTTCCTGAGATGGTGATGGCTAGCACGAGGGGACATAGCTTTAAATTGAGGGGTGATAGATATAGGACAGATGTCAGAGGTAGGTTCTTTACTCAGAGAGTAGTGAGGGCGTGGAATGCCCTGCCTGCAACAGTAGTGGACTCGCCAACATTAAGGACATTTAAATGGTCATTGGATGAACATATGGATGATATTGGAATAGGTTAGATGGGCTTTAGATTGGTTTCACAGATCGGTGCAACATCGAGGGCCGAAGGGCCTGTACTGCGCTGCAACGTTCTATGTTCTAAGGGACGAGGGTAAAAACAAGTAGGCTAAGGGGCGAGACACTGAATGAGTGTGTGGGTGTGAGTGTGAGTCTGTTTTATGCTCAGTCTCAGATTTCTCACTCACCACTACACACATGCTCACACTCACCCACCCACATACACTGACCCTCTCACCTGCTGGTCATTTTTATTAGTTTTTTTAAAAAAACGTAACAATTTAGAGCACTCGAATTGCCTTACTTTTGCTCAGAAATCGTTTCTTTCCATAAGATCTCACATTTTTTTGAAATTCAGTTTATTGTTTTGTCAAACCTTTTCTGTTGAAATTTTCTCATTAGCCCCTTGAGTGAAGATAATATGTAAATGTGGCCACCTGAACAAAAAGGTTGGACAAACTTGTTGCAGACGATACACGCTGCTGCCACTGTCAGTGGCGGAGGGAGGGAATGTTGAAGGCGGTGGTTGGGATTGGGATGCCAATCAAGCGGCTTTTTCCTGGGTGGGTGTTGAGTTTTTTGAGTGTTGATGGAGCTGCTCTCAACTCGGCAAGTGGAGAGTATTCTATCACACTCCCAACATGTGCCTTGTACTTGGTGAACAGGCTTTGAGGAATCAGGAGATGAGTAATGCTCCAAAGAATTCCCAGGTTCTGTCTGCTCTTGTAGCCACAGTATTCATATGGCTAGTCCAGTTCAGTTTCTGATCAATGGTAACCTCCAGGATGTTGATGGAGGAGGATTCAGCGATGTACTGTCACTGAATGTCAAGAGGGGATAGTTAGATTCTCTTCTGTTTGAGATGGTCATTGTCTGGCACCTGTGTGGCGTGAATGCTACTTGCCACCCCAAGCCTGGATTTTGTCCAGGTCTTGCCTCTTATGGGCACGGACTGCTTTGGCATCTAGGGAGCTGTGAATGAACATTGTGCAGTCATCAGTGAACATCCCCATCCTCTGATCTTATGATGGAAAGAGGGTCATTGATGAAACAGCTGAAGATAGCTGGGCCTTTTGTTGTACATTAAGGACAGAGGGGGCCTGGCACAGAAGCAATAACTATCCAGATTACATTGTGGAAGTATAAACATACCAACCTTCCATAGTGCACTCACCTGGAATATAGGAACTAAAGTCACAACTCCATAGTATCTGCAAGACAACAGCACACATTATGTTCAGAGTGCAACTTGCACTGAACGAATTCTAGTCCCATTACTGGACTGTGTGCAATGTAACACATTGTTTTGGGCAAGATATATCCCCATGCTGAATGTGGCGCGACAGACCTATGCTAGAGCAAGGATCAATTTAGGAATCATGAAGAATGGAATGAAATAAGGTCCTCAGACTTATTAACCAACTCTTTATCCCAAATTACCATAAATACTGTGCATTGCTGTATACTCTACTTCAACCCGTTGAACCTTCTGAGAAGGATGACTAACTATATGCAAATTACTTCATCCCAAATTCCCAGATCCTGACCACTACTCAACAAGTTCCTGAAAAAGCATTGAAACCTCAAATGAGCACAAGATTTAAGACAAGGATCAATGGGAGATGTGTGTCAAGAGAGACAGAATGATAAAGAGAAGGAACAATGCAAACTTAATGTCAATGAGAGGAAGCAGCTTCATCAGCATGAGACAGAAAAGGAAGGGAAAGAAAGCCATTGCACTCAAACTGTCAGAGAAATACGCAGACTCTGATCGGCAATGTTATGGAACAAAAGTAGCAATATCATAAGTCAGCCCAAGGTGCTTCACAGGAGCATTATATAACAAAGTAGGACACCAAGCCATACAATAAGATGTTGGGGGCAATTCTCCAAGCCCACTGCGCAGCTCGAGTAGCGCAGTGGGCTGGGAGGCATCAGCGGAAGGCGGCGGGAAGGGGGCATGATATTGGGGCTTGCCCGGCGAGGTCCAGGAGCCAGCAATCGGAGTACGGGGGGGTCAGAAGGCCAGCGATCTGAAGGCTGACAATGCTGGGTCACTGCGCATATGCCAAACTTCGCACTGACAGATTGGCACATGCGCAGTGGTCCGTTCAGCGCTATGCTGCTGGCCTCTCCAGAGAGAATAGACCCTGCTCCACGATTGCCAGAGTGAATCCCACTGAGGCACTCTGTGATGCACAGAGTGTCAGAGATTCGTTCCGGAAATCACGCTGAAAAAACCAGTGGGATTTACTCCCATTTTCCCACACGTTGGGGACTTAGAATTTCTTTGGGAGAATCCCAGCCATTATGTCAAATGACCAAAAGCTTGATCAAAGAGATCTTAAAAAGAGGAGAGGTGAGATAGAGACAAAGGGGTTTAGGGAGAGAATTCCAGAGTTTGGGGTCTAGGCAACTGGAGACATTGCCACCAATGGTGGAGTGATTATAATTGGGAATACACAAGAGACCAGAATTAGAGGAGCAGATATGTTGGAAGGTCATGGGGCTGGAGGAGATTATAGAGAAAGGGAGGTGCCATGAAAGGATTTGAAAACGATGAGAAGTTTAAAAGACCAATCTAAATTAGCGAAAACAGGAGTTATAGTGGGAAAGGACTTGCTGCACGTTAAGGCACGGGCAGCTGGGTTTTGGATTACCTCAAGTTTAGGCAGGTGACGGCCTATAGCTGCTTCTTGCTTTTACGTGTAAATTTCTGACTGACACTTGTGATGTGGAGGACTTCAGGAGGCTGTGATGGACCATCCATTCAGCACTTTTGGCTGAAGGTGGTTGCAACTGTTTCAGGCTTGTCTTTTGCATTGATGTGCTGCACTCATTGAGGAAAGGGATATTTGAGGAGCACCTGCTCCCCTGAATTGTTTAGTTGTCCACCATCATTCATAATTGGATGAGGCAGGATTGGCGAGCTTTGATCAGATCCATTGTTTGAGAGGTCACTTAACTCTGCCTATCCTCAAAGTGAAGATAAGACTTTGTCTTTACCAGGACTGTGCAGTAGTTACTCCTGCCAATTTGGTCATGGACAGATGCATCTGCATCTGGTAGATTGGTGTGGGTGAGGGAAAGTTGTTTTTTCCATCTTGTTGGTTGTCTCACCACCTGCTGCCGATCCAGTCCAGCAGCTATACCCTTCAAGATTCATCCAACTTGGTCAGTAGAGGTGCTGCTGAGCCACTCTTGAAGGATATTGAAGTTGCTCACATGGACACATTCAGTGCCCTTGCCACCCTCAGTATTTCTTCCATGTGGTATTCAACATGGAGGAGTATTGCTTCATCAGCTGAGAAAGAGTGGCATGTGGTAATCAACAGGAGATTTTCTTTCCCATATTTGCCATGATGCCATGAGACTTCATGGGGACCAGAGTCAATGTTGAGGACTCCCAGGGCAACTCCCTCTTTCATGTATATCACAGAGTCGCCCTCTCTGGTGAGTCTGTCTGGCTGGTGAGACAGGACATTGCTAGGAATAGTGATGGAGGAGTCTGGGGCACTCAAGACTGACGCTTATGTCAACAACCACTATAATGTATAACCCTTACAAACGCATCTAATGTGTTCCAATCAAAGCAATCCTGTAGACAAAAAACCCTTTTCACAGGTTTAACACAGCATAGACTAATGTTCCTGTGATACTGTACTTGAGACCTTTGAATGAAGTCTCCAGTTCTCTGGATAGACTCAGAACAGTTTGAAGTTTGTTTATTTTTACTGGGATATTTATGACTGCATTCTTAGCGAAAAAACTGATTGGCAGGTCAGGTGATAGGAGTTTTTTCATTTTCAGTTTGGAGCGGCAGTTAGAGTTGAATTAAGGGTTATCAAGCTGAAAAGAAGACTATCTCTCTCTGTTTTTTGGAAATTCTGCTGATTAGCTGACAGCAAGGTCTTGCCTTTCTGACGGGGGAGAATCGGCTGTTGGTGGCTTGCCTAGAGTCCCTGGTGTTTTGGGAAGCTGTTCGGACTTAAAACTGTTCTGAGTTTATCCAGAGAACTGCAGACTTCATCCAAAGGTCTCAAGTCCAGTATCATGTGAACATTAGTCTATGCTGTGTTACACCTGTTGAAAGGGTCTTTTGTCTATGGGATTGGTTTGATTGGAACACATCAGATATATTTGTTAAGCATTATACATTATAGTTGTTCTGTTTCTTGTCTGTAATTGATAAAAGTTCTTGCTAATTTTTTTACTATACATGTTAACTACATTCTTAAATAAGCTTGGTTTGATAAAAGCTCCCTAGTGGGTCATTTGAATCATACCTGAAGTGAAACATATCATGCTTATCCTAGCCAAATTCAAGAGGCAAAACTGATGATCCACGTGGTCTTCATAAAACACTTTGGAGTTTCTGACCTGAACCACAACAGTAGGAAGCTCCCAAATTTAGCACATGTTCAGATGTTAGTGTGGAGGACTTTGCAGGGTCGACTGGGCAGGGTGTGCACTGCCATTTCCAGTACCTAGATCCATGTCAGGTAGTCCCTCTAGTTTTATTTCTTTTTGACTTTTTGGTAAAACTTTGTTTGGCCATTTCAAAAGGGCAGTTAAGAGTCAACCACATTGCTGTGGATCTGGAGTCACATGTAGGCCAGGCAGGTAAGGATGGCAGATTTCCTTCCCTAAAGGACATTAGTGAACAAAATGGGTTTTTACAACCATCAATGAGAGTTTCATGGTCACCATTACTGGCTTTATATTCCAGATTTTTTATTAATTAAATTTAAATCCCACCAGTTGCCATGATGAGATGTTAACTTATGACTCCAATGCGCTAATCAGAGCCTTTATATTACCAGCCTAGTAACATCATCAATGTGTCACTATCTGCTTCCAACACCCTTTAAAGTGATGTGTCCCAGATTACAACAACTGGCTGCCAAAAAAAATGTTCCTGCCATCTCTGGTTCAATGAGCAGTAAAAGGAAATCTTGGTAGGCAAAGCCTTTCAAAAGGAGCGATTTGTTTTTCAGCAAGATGATCACCAAACACATGGATCCCACCCTCGTCTACATAATCTGTTCAATTAAGTGGCAATTAAAATCTTATTGATTATAATTGCTGAGGTTGCCAAGGTGCAGTAAATGGGCAAAAAACATTCACCCACTTTGTACTAGAATTATAATGCAAAACAAAATGTTGGAAGGAACGAACTGATACATGCTTCAGAACAATTAAATCTGGTTTATTAGATTTGAGAATATTTTGATAAACAGTGTAGAGAGTGCTTTACCCTGTATCTAACTCCTCCTATACCTGCCCTATTCAAATGAAAGCTCACTGACCTGAAACGTTAACTCCGGTTTCTCTCCACAGCTCCTTCCAGACCTCCTAAATACTTAAGCATTTTTTTGTTTCCATACCTGCCCTGCGAGTGCTTGATGGGAACAGTGTAGAGGAAGCTTTACTCTGTATCTAACCCGTACTGCAGCAGTCCTGAGTGTTTTTGTTGGGGACAGTGGAGAGAGAGTTTTACTCTGTTTGAAGCACGTTCCGTACCTGGCCTGGGAGTGTTTTATGGGGATACTGTAGAGGGAGCTTTATTCTGTATCTAACGCTATGGTGTACCTGCCCTGGGAGTGTTTGATGGTCATGATGTGGAGATGCCGGCGTTGGACTGGGGTAAACACAGTAAGAAGTTTAACAACACCAAGTTAAAGTCCAACAGGTTTATTTGTTAAACTTCTTACTGTATTTACCCCAGTCCAACGCCGGCATCTCCACATCAAAGATTCTAGGCAATGCTTGAATTGACATTGTCTGTTAAAAACAGAAAACTAATCGATTTCCTACCACTACCAAATCTTATCTTGATCTGCACACACAAAACAATCAGACAGAAAAACAAGAGGAGAGAGGCCTGGAACAGAACAGTTGGAACCTACTACTGCAGGTGGTGATATTCTCTTTAAAAAGCTATATTTCTTAATTGTGCCAGTCAAACAAAAGGCAAACTTGGGTTGAAATAGTTTGCAAGACACTGACTCTCTCTGTGCTACTCACAGTAAATTCTGCACTGCAATCCGCACCAAGTTTAACTCCACATCTGCTTCAGCAGAGATCTTCTGGATATGGCGGAATCCATCGATGTACGGCAGAATCTGATGGATGCAACATCAGCCAAAACTTAGCATATAGCCAGCCACACAACGGTTCAATGACAGTCTTCACCGGACAATCGCTGAGCCAAGCAGGCTCCTACAGTGCTTTGGGCACTCAGTGGCTCCTCTACATGATGCATTTTTGTACACAGAGAAAATGTGGAATTTACTGCCACATGAAATGGTTGAAGCAAATAGCACTAACATATTTCAGGGATGGCTTGATGTATATTGCACAGACTATGTGTGGTCAGCAGGTTCCAGTGATACAGCAGAAGCCACATGAGGTCAGCCAGACACAGTCAGCGATTCCCCCATGCCAGCTTGGGGTCGGATTCAGTCAGTGACTTAATTATGCAATAGCCAAAAATAGCAAAACACATTCAATTGTGTCTTCAAATCACATGGTAGTAACTGGTGAGGAAAGCCATGTGGCCCACCTTAGTTCACCTGTCCAGAAAAATCCTATGCCTCCCCCACATTGCAGTACCCATTATTTCTTAAATGATTCCAGAATTTACACTTCCACTTTCCTGGAGTCCTTCCATGTGGTGATCACTATGTGTGAAGAAGAATTTTCTGATATGAGTTGCAGATGTTTAACTACTCTGATGCCATTTCCAGTTACTAATATATATTTATATCGTGCCTTTAGCACAACGAAACCTTCCAAGGTGCTTCACAGCGCATTTAAACAAAGTACAACACCGAGCCACGTAAGGAGATTCAGATACAATGTTTCAAATCTGGCTATCTGAAAATTGGCAATATCCAAAAACTGGACAGTTCTTTAAGCTGCCATGCATGAATCTTCATTATTATTAGATTAGTAAAATAACTTACCAGCTTGTTTAGTTATCTGCTGCATTGGTATGGTGGCACACTGACTAGTTATTGACTTCATGCACCTGTCTTTTCCCACACTCTAATTGGTCCAAGCAACCCCTGACCCAGTCCAAACCACCCAACATGAAAACTGGGAAGATTCAAAATTCGGCATGGACTTGGTCCTGATGTTACCGGTTTTGAGACACTGTACCGGTGTCAAGTTTAATGATCAAAAAAGAAGAGTCTTAAAGGAGGAAAGTGAGGTAGAAAGGCAGAGAGCTCTAGGGAGGGAACTTCAAAGCTTGGGCCCAGACAACTGAAAGTTCAGCTACCAACGGCAGACCAATTATAATTGGGTTTGCACAAGAGAACAGAATTAGAAAAGCATAGATATCTTGTGGAAGAGATTACAGAGATAGGGAAAGTCAAGGCCATGGAGGGAAGAGTGAAAACAAGGATGGGAGTTTTAAAGTTAAGACTTTGCTTGACTCGGAGCCAGCGTAAGCCAGCAAGCACTGAGGAATGAGACTTGCTGAGAGTCAAAACATGTTTTGGATGATCTCAAATTTATGGAAGATAGAACGTGGGAGATCAGTCAGAAGTGTGTTGGAAATCGTTGAGTCTAGAGGTAATGAAGGTGTGAATGAAGATTTCAGCAGCAGAAGAGCTGAGATGGGGTGAAGTCAGGTGATGTTATGGAGGTGGAAATAGACAGTAATGCTGATGGTATGAATATAATATCAGCAGCTCATCTTGGGATCAAATGTGACACCAAGGTTACAAAAGACTGGCTCAATCTTAGACTGTTACCAGAGAGAGGGATGGAGTCACTAGGTTTAACATTTTATGACTTTTCCATGTTTCAACTATATACATACAGCATCATTTCAGATGTTGCTTCCTCCAGCGGGTGCTTGTTCTTCTCTGCTTTACCTTGTTTACCATGCTCCAGCTCTGGAGAAAACACCCGACAAAACCTCTGCTTTCACACCAAAAATCTGCAACTGACACCAACAAACAGACTTTTCCTCAAATGAGGCAAAGCAAGAGGGGAAGGACTGGGGAGTCTGGCGTGTACTACTCAGCCAGTGTCTGCCGTTGTCTGGCAGTCTCAAAAGCAGCCAATCTGATACCTAAACTATTTACAATTGACAGGCTACTCAGCCAATGTCTGCTGTTGTATGGCAGTCTCTAAAGCAGCATTGACAGTGGGTGGGATCAGGCAGGAGAACAAAACCTGTACTGGACTCAACAGATGCAAAGTGAAGCAAATGTTTACACGGGGGAACTGAAAAGGTTAGAATTCTGCCCGAGTCAGAAAGGTCCCATTTTTCTTTTAGTAAAGTGTCATGACTTTTCAGTGATTTAGGGTCTTTTTTCCATAGTTTTTCAGTTTTCTAAGATCTGCGGGAACCCTGCTGACTGGAGAGGTTCAAACATGGAGTTCTGAGAATCTTACTTTTGTAATTTTATTTAATGTTCCAGACTTATCATTTATCATCCAGTATACCTCTTCTCAGACCCCGGCTTTCTAGGACCCGATCTTCCCCAGTCAGTCATAATCCAGACATTAGGGATCAGTCTCGAGTGTCTCACGCTGCTCCCAATGACTGAATGCCTCTCTTGTCCCAGCGGGTCTGACCAGAGCAGTGTACATTTCAATCTCAACTTCTGCTGAGCAACTTTTCCAACATCCAAGAACGTGAGGAACTAAGATTGGGACTTCGATAAGAGAGCCGTTTGAGTACTGTGGTGATACTTGGTCAACTGGGCTTTTACAACGTCTGAAGTTTCTTGTGGGCTTTGGCAGAATCAGGCTTTCATACATTTACAGCATTCAGACACTCAATTCCCTATTCTTCTCATGACTTTCCTCTCACCTGCTGTGTTGTGAGATCCCAATGGATTTTAATAAAATCCTCTTTACACTCGGAGAATACTGGAACATCATATTCCTGTACCACTGGCTGGTCTCTCCGCTGGGCGATCACCTTCAGGTGAATGGTATTGGATTCATCTACAAGAGTGAGAAACCATAACTTACTTAGAATGCAACAACGCGCACCTCCATCTTCAGCTACACTGAGAACCACCCAAAAACTGGGACTGTTTCTTTCAAACACTCAGCTTTGCATTCTAGTCCCATGGTCGCCTCCCTACTAAATCAGTTACTAACTGGAAAGGGTCACTGGTATGGAGCTACACTTTGCAATAGGGCTGACTGTCAACAACTCTCTGAAGCGGAAAAATGCTCAGCTGCATCAAACCGCAACAAAGAACAATGAGAATGATATTGGCTCAAGAACATGGACAACCACTATCCTTTCAATGAAAATAGACAATAAATGCCAGTGATGTCCACATTCTGGGATGAATAAAAAGCAACTTGCTCAAGGGTTAATGGTCACAATGTGCTTTCAAGATTTATGTTTTGGAATTTTATCAATTAGGAGCATGAAGAGGCCTCTTGCTCCTTTGAGACTGCTCTGCTGCTCAGTAAGATCATGTCTGATCTGACTGTAATCCATATGATTAACACCTGGGCCTAGATTTTGACTCAAAGGTGTTTTACCTGCAGTTGGGGGAGTGCAGCTGGGTAGGTGGGCAGTGTTTGAGGCCTGGAAGCCCAGAAAAAACAGATTTCTCAAATGTCCTGCAGCTTTAAACTGCAAGCCTTCTTTGCGTTTTTTTCCCAGTTGACTTCCTGCCCACAGCCAATCTGACTGATAGGCTAAGGGGCCGGTTGGGTGTGGAAGCCTAGAAACACAGTCAGCGGTGAGGAGAACAATCAGGTCTGGGACGGGCTTGTGAGCAGATGGCTGTGGGTGAGCAGATAGCATGGACGATGTGCAAGTGGAATAGCCAAGAGTGGGGTTTTATTGGTTAGTTTGTTGGGCCTGGAAGAAGCACACTTGCTCATTTTGCCTCACAAGCCTCAAATTTGCTCCGATTGCTGTGTGTGTAATAGTTGGAAAACTGAGACAGACTAAAAATAGGTGAGACGGAGTCTGCGTCACAAGCAGTGCTGTAAAGTACTTTGTGCATTCAGTCTCTTCACCTGCTGCATATCCCAAGGCCAAGAAAAGCTGGCTAACACGAGATAAATTTACAGTGACCTCATTATAATATTTAAATGACCAATACACACCCTATAAGTAGACTTTTTGCCTGTTCCTCATCCCACCTTCATTAAACGTGGAAATAGCTCACGTTTTGAAATCTTAACCTCTGACAAGACACCCCCTGACCCATTTTTGGGGATGAAGGTTCAGCCATCTATTACAAAACAGCCAAGCAGAAAACAATCATAGCAAAATTGACAGATAAAATAGAGCTGTAAAATATGACACAGATCTGAAACCTTACAGTTCTGTACCAGAAATGCACCATACCCCAAGAACAACATCTAATCAAGTTAGATGGCAAGATACTATAGACAATTTGCCCAAGGGAAAAACAAGTTCGCAGACAAGGAAGATGATGAGAAATCTAAACGAATAACCAGCAAAAAAAAAAATGCTTTGTAATCAACTGCTCGAAAAACTACTTAAATAGAACCCCCCCCCCCCCCCCAAGACACAAGTGAACTTGTAACAATATCCCCACTATTGTGAAGATACTGTACTTGTAGGAAATGTATTTGTGCCATGCTTCTTGTGCAGGATGTTTTTTAGAAGTCAGTTCTATTTACCCGGTGCTGTATATCTATAACTGGCAGTCCCCATGTTGATACTGCAGAAGTATAATTAATCTTAATTGCTGGAGTGTTTATTTTAATCTGGGTTATTGCAGTTCGATTATTTTAGTGTTTTCCCCTGGGGTTTTTCAGAATGGCATTTGATTAGGGCGATTGACAGGAAGAATCACGTGACTGTGCTAGGCTAGGCTTAGAGAAACAAGCCCAGTTGCTGCCTGGGATCTTAAGAGAGAAGTAGCTCTCTGTCTCTCTCTGGAGACTGCTATATGGGAGTCAGAAGACAAGTGTCTTTCTGTATCTCTGTCCAGAGCTGTTAAAAGGCTGGAAGTCTAGCACCCATGTAAGCCTATATGTTTTGTGTTAACTGATTCTGAAGAGGGAGTTTTGCTTAAATTGGAACTACGGAGATAGCCAGCAGTTAACAATTATACATTGTCATGTTTAAGTATTTCAATTGGTAAAAGTTATATTATATTTTAACTGTGTTGTTAAATAAAGTTTGTTTTAATAAAAGCTTCATAGTGCGTTATTAGAATCACACCTGGAAAACACCTTCTAAAACACATTCTAAATTGGGGCAAGGCCAATTTTGATGGTATCAGGCAGGAACTTTCAAAAGTTAATTGGGGGAGTCTGTGGGAAGACAAAGAGACATCTGGTAAGTGGGAGGCTTTCAAAAGTGTGTTAACCAGGGTTCAGGGTTAGCACATTCCTCTTAGAGTGAAGGACAAGCTGGTAGAAGTAGGGAACCCTGGATGACTCAGGATATTGAGGCCATGGTCAAGAAGAAGAATGAGGCACATGACATGCATAGGCAGCTGGGATCAAGTGAAAAGTATAGGGGATGAAGGAGTAGAGTTAAGAGAGAAATCAGGAGGGCAAAAAGGGGACACAAGATTGTTTTGGCAGATAAGGCAAAGGAGAATTCAAAGAGCTTCTACAAATACATAAAGGCCAAAAGAGTAACTAGGGAGAGAGTAGAACAAACAAAGAACAATACAGCACAGGAACAGGCCCATCGGCCCTACAAGCCTGCACCGCCCATGTGCCCAACTAGACCATTTGTTTGTATCCCTCTATTCCCAGTCTGTTCATGTGGCTATCTAGATAAGTCTTAAACGATCCCAGCGTGTCCGCCTCAATCACCTTGCTTGGCAGTGCATTCCAGGCCCCCACCACCCTCTGTGTAAAATACGTCCCCCTGACATCTGTGTTGAACCTTGCCCCCCTCAGCTTGAACCCGTAACCCCTTGTGTTCGTCACCTCCGACCTGGGAAAAAGCTTCCCACTGTTCACCCCATCTATGCCCTTCATAATTTTATACACCTCTATTAGGTCGCCCTTCATTTTCCGTCTTTCCAGGGAGAACAACCCCAGTTTACCCAATCTCTCCTTATAGCTAAGACCCTCCATACCAGGCAACATCCTGGTAAACCTTTTCTGTACTCTCTCTAAAGCTTCCACGTCCTTCTGGTAGTGTGGCGACCAGAACTGGACGCAGTATTCCAAATGTGGCCTAACCAACGTTCTATACAACTGCAACATCATATGCCAACTTTTATATTCTATGCTCCGTCCTATAAAAGCAAGCATGCCATATGCCTTCTTGACCACCCTCTCCACCTGTGCTGCCACCTTTAAGGATCTGTGGACTTGTACACCCAGGTCCCTCTGTGTGTCTATACTCCTGATGGTTCTGCCATTTATTGTATAGCTCCCCCTTACATTAGATCTACCAAAATGCATCACTTCGCATTTATCTGGATTAAATTCCATCTGCTATTTCTCCGCCCAATGTTCCAGCCTATCTATATCCTGCTGTATTCTCTGACAATGTTCATCACTATCCGCAACTCCAGCAATCTTTGTGTTGTCCGCAAACTTACTAAGTAGAGCCTCTTAAGGATCAACAAGGTCATCTATGTGTGGATCCACAAGAGATGGATGAGATCCTAAATGAATATTTCTCATCAGATTTACTGTTGAGAAAAGCATGGATG
The DNA here is from genome assembly GCF_964213995.1 of Mustelus asterias. Classification (NCBI taxonomy): domain Eukaryota; kingdom Metazoa; phylum Chordata; class Chondrichthyes; order Carcharhiniformes; family Triakidae; genus Mustelus; species Mustelus asterias. The sequence goes on along the minus strand of NC_135803.1, from coordinate 94,776,927 downwards.
TTAGGGAACTTGGAGAAATAAATAGTGATGTCTTGAGGAGTGTACATATTACAGAGAAGGAGGTGCTGAAAGTCTTAAAGTGCATAAAGGTAGATAAATCCCCGGGACCTGATGAAGTGTATCCCAAGACATTGTGGGTGGCTAGGGAGGAAATTGCGGGTCCCCTAGTAGAGATATTTGAATCGTCGATAGTCACAGGTGAGGTGCCTGAAGATTGGAGGGTGGCAAATGTTGTGCCTTTGTTTAAAAAGGGCTGCAGGGAAAAGCCTGGGAACTATAGGCCGGTGAGCCTCACATCTATGGTGGGTAAGTTGTTGGAAGGTATTTTGAGAGACAGGATCTACAGGCATTTAGAGACGCAAGGACTGATTAGGGACAGTCAGCATGGCTTTGAGAGTGGAAAATCATGTCTCACAAATTTGATTTGAGTTTTTTGAAGGGGTAACCAAGAAGGTAGATGAGGGCAGTGCAGTTGATATTGTCTACATGGACTTTAGCAAGATCTTTGACAAGGTACCACATGGTAGGATGTTGTATAAGGTTAAATCTCATGGAATCCAGGGTGATGTAGCTAAATGGATACAAAGTTAGCTTGATGACAGAAGCCAGAGGGTGGTTGTAGAACGTTGTTTTTCAAACTGGAGGCCTGTGACCAGTGATGTGCCTCAGGGATCAGTGCTAGGTCCACTGTTATTTGTCATTTATATTAATGATTTGGATGAGAATATAGGAGGCATGGTTAGTAAGTTTGCAGATGACACCAAGTTTGCAGATGGCATAGTGGACAGTGAAGAAAGGTATCTCGGATTGCATCAATTGATCTTGATCAATTGGGCCAGTGGGCTGACGAATGGCAGATGGAGTTTAATTTAGATAAATGTGAGGTGATGCATTTTGGTAGATTGAACCAGGGCAGGACTTACTCGGTGATGGTAGGGCGTTGGGGAGAGTTACAGAACAAAGAGATCTAGGGGTACAGGTTCATAGCTCCTTGAAAGTGGAGTCACAGGTAGACAGTGGTGAAGAAGGCATTCAGCATGCTTGGTTTCATTGGTCAGAACATTGAATACAGGAGTTGGGACGTCTTGTTGAAGTTGTACAAGTTGGTAAGGCCACACTTGGAATACTGCGTACAGTTCTGGTCACCCCATCATAGAAAGGATATTATTAAACTAGAAAGAGTGCAGAAGAGATTTACTAGGATGCTACGGGGACGTGATGGTTTGAGTTATAAGGAGACGCTGGGACTTTTTTCTCTAGAGCGTAGAAGGCTGAGGGGTGATCTTATAGAGGTCTATAAAATGACGAGGGGCATGGAACAGCTAGATAGTCAATACCTTTTCCCAAAGATAGGGGAGTCTAAAACTAGAGGGCATAGGTTTAAGGTGAGAGGGGAGAGATACAAAAGGGTCCAGAGGGGCAATTCTTTCACATAGAGGGTGGTGAGTGTCTAGAACAAGCTGCCAGAGGTAGTAGTAGGCGGTACAATTTTGTCTTTTAAAAAGCGTTTAGACAGTTACATGGGTAAGATGGCTATAGAGGGATATGGGCCAAATGCGGGCAATGAGACTAGCTTAGGGGTTTTTTTTAAAAAAGGACAGCATGGACAAGTTAGGCCGAAGGGCCTGTTTCCATGCTGTAAACCTCTATGACTCTGTGATCTTCTAATGCCAAAATCAAAAAATGTTGGCGGTCTAGGCTAACTTCATAATATACCTCGGAGTTTCTGATCTGTTCTCTAAAACTATTCACAAGGAATATACAACAGGCACTACATACAATGAACAGCAATAGAATAACACACATGCCTCACTACCACACCATTCATTAATGACAGCACGTGAATGGCCACCAATCAGCAGCAAGATTAAACCATATAAGCGAGGACTGGTTGTAATCTTCCCAACTTGCCCAGATTCTGGAAAGATCCTAGCGGAATGGAAAACTCCAAATCTAACAATTCTACTCGAGAAACAAGGGAGACAGAAATCAGGAAACTGTAGACCAGTTACCCAAATACCTATCACTGGGGAAATGCTGGAGGCAGCAGCAGGACCTTTAGAAAATTATTATTCAATCAGGCAAATTCAACATGGTTTTGTGAAAGAGAAATCGGTTTTGATAAAGTTATTGGAGTTCTTTGAGGATGTAACAAGCAGGGTGGTTAAAGGGAAAGCAGGAGATTTGTGTGTTACTACACAAGATAAGAGCTGACGGTATTGGGGGTGATATATTAGCATGGATAGAGAGGATTGACTAATTAATTGATACAGAGAATTAGGATAAATGGGTTGATTTCAGGTTGGCGAACTATAACTAGTGGAGTGCCACAGGGATCAACACTGGGGTGTCAATTATTTACATCTAGATGAATGACTTGGATGAAAGGACCGAATGTACTGTAGCCAAATCTGCTGATGATACAAAGGTCGGTAGGAAAACAAGTTGTGAGGATACAAAGAATCTACAAAGGCATAAAAATAGATAAAGTAAGAGCACTCAAACATTAGGCAGATGGACTATAACATGGAAAAATGTGAGGTTGTCCACTCTGGTAGGAAGAATAGAAAAGCAAAATATTTAAATGGAGCGAGATCGCAGATTGCTGAAAAACAAAGGATCTGGGCGCCCTTATATAGGAATCACAGTCAGTTACAATGCAGATACAGCAAGTAATAGGGAAGAAAAATGGAAGGTTGGCCTTTAATGCAAGGGCTTGGATTATAAAAGTAGGGAAGTTTTGTAACAACGGCACGGGACACTAGTGTGACTGTACCTAGATTCTGCACTGTAGGGATTCTATGATTCTAGAATACTGTGTACAGTTTTGGTCTTCTTATTTAAGGAAGAATATATTTCCATTAAAAGCAGATCAGAGCAGGTGCTGTGGGCTGATTGCTGGTATGAAAGGCTTGCCTTATGAGGAAAGGTAGAGCAGGTTGGGTTGATACTCATTGGAGTTTAGAAGAAGGGTCTTACTGAAACATATAAGATTCTGAGAGTGCTTCACAGGATAGATGCTGAGAGGATGTTTCCTCTCGATGGAAAATCTAGAACTAGAGTACACAGATTGCACACAAAGGCTGTCTCGTTTAAGATGGAGAGAAGGAGGAATTTCTTCTCTCAGAGGGTCGTTAGCATTTGGAATTCTCTTCCACAAAGCAGTGGAGGCTGGGACAGAGAATATATTCAAGGCTGTGACAGACAGATTTTTGACCAACTAGGAAGTCAAGGGTAATGGGGATGAAAAGTGGTATTAAGACCACAACCAGATCAGCCATGAATACTGAATGACACAGCTGACTCGATGGGCTGAATGGCCTCACAATGTTATGGTACTTTAAAGTTTCTGGGAGAGCAAGAGCATCATTCTGGATCATTGTCATCCATTTAAACCACTGGCACTAAGACTTGTTATGATAACTATTCTAAAAACTGAGATTGCTTCTTTCAAATATACTGCTGTGCCTCCCATGCATATGGTAATATTGTGGTTTTTACACTGAATTAGGGTAACAACTAACATAGCCTTTGACAAAGTAAACATTCCGAAGACTCTTCCCAGGAGAATTATCAAATAATATTTGTTGCCCATCCCTAACTGAGTGGCTTGCTGAGCCATTTCATAGGATAGTTATGAGTCATAGAAATAGAATCCCTAGTGCAGGAGGCGGTCATTTGGCCCATCGAGTCTGCATCGACAACAATCCCACCTAGGCCCTATCCCCATAACCCCATGTATTTATCCCACTAATCCCGCTAACCTATGCATCCCAGGACACTAAAGGGCAATTTAGCATGGCCAATGCACCTAACCCACATATCTTTGAAGAGTGGGAGAAAATCCATCCAGACACGGGGAGAACGTACCAACTCCACACAGACAGTGACCCAAGCCAGGGATCGAACCCACGTCCCTGGGGCTGTGAGGCAGCAGTGCTAACCACTATGCCACCCCACATTGTCAGCCACATTGCTGTGGATCTGGAGTCATATATTGAGTCTTTCTTCCCTAAAGGACATTAGTGAACCAGATTGGTTTTTACAGAAAATCACAGAAATCACAGAAACCCTACTGTGCAGAAGGAGGCCATTCGGCCCATCGAGTCTGCACCGACCACAATCCCACCCAGGCCCTACCCCCACATATTTTTACCTGTTAATCCCTCTAACCTACGCATCTCAGGACTCTAAGGGGCAATTTTTTTTTAACCTGGCCAATCAACCTAACCCGCACATCTTTGGACTGTGGGAGGAAACCGGAGCACCCGGAGGAAACCCACGGAGACACGAGGAGAATGTGCAAACTCCACACAGACAGTGACCCACACCGGGAATCGAACCCAGGTCCCTGGAGCTGTGAAGCAGCAGTGCTAACCACTGTGCTACCGTGCCGCCCATGGAGGGAAGCCATGGCTTCCTGTGCCCATTCGCCCATTCTGTGCAAATGTTTGTGGTCTAAGAATTGGACACGTATCTGTAAACCCAACCCACAGAAAGCCCAGAACTCATTTAAATATTCCTAATATTCTACACAGCACTTTGCAAACACAAGAAGCATAAACATTCAGGTGCGAGTGTGGGTTTTGCAGGGATAGAATATAAACATATTTCACCTGATGTGGTGTTGATTTGTGGTCGTTTCTCTTCTCTGGGTTTTGGTGCTAGGGGCTCAGTACAATGTTAAAGAGGATGTGGCCGAAGGGGATGTGGTAGCCCAATGGTATTGTTACAGGTCTATAATCCAGAGACCTGGGATAATGCTCCAGGGACCTGGGTTCGAATCCCACCATGGCAGGTAATGAAATTTAAATTAGCTAAAAAAAAAAAAATCGAGAATTTAAAAAGCTCTTAGGGAACCAAATCTGCCATATTTACCCGGTCTGGTATATATGGTTTTTACAATTGATAAACATATGAATTAGGAACAGGAGTAGGCATCTTAGTCCTTCGAGCCTGCTACACCATTCAATAAAATCATGGCTGATCTGACTGTCACTTTTTTAAAATCAAGACACTATCTAGTTCTGTCTTGAAAACATTTAAACACTCTGCTTCCACGGCCTTTTGTGGAAGGGAGTTCCGAAGGCTCACTTCCCCCAGAGAAAAAAATCTAATTTCTGTCTTAAATGAACAAACTCTTGTTTTTAAACAGTTTCTGTTTAAATCAGTGGTGCCAGTGGTTTAAATGGATGACAATGATCCAGAATGATACTCTTGCTCTCCCAGAAACTTTAAAGTACCATAACATTGTAAGGAAGAAGAGTAGGCCATTCAGCCCATGGAGTCAGCTGTGTCATTCAATATTCATGGCTGATCTGGTTGTGGCCTTAATACCACTTTTCATCCCCATTACCCTTGACTTCCTAGTTGGTCAAAAATCTGTCTGTCACAGCCTTGAATATATTCTCTGTCCCAGCCTCCACTGCTTTGTGGAAGAGAATTCCAAATGCTAACGACCCTCTGAGAGAAGAAATTCCTCCTTCTCTCCATCTTAAATGAGACAGCCCTTGTGTGGAATCTGTGTACTCTAGTTCTAGATTTTCTATCGAGAGGAAACATCCTCTCAGCATCTATCCTGTGAAGCACCCTCAGAATCTTAAACAGATGATAGTTTCATGATTACCGTTGCTGAGACTAGTGTTGAAATTCAGATTTATTTTTAATCAATTAAGTTTAATCGTCACCAGCTGCCGTGATAGGATTTGAAACTATGTCCTCAAAGCATCTGCCTGGGCCTCTGGATAACTAATTCCACCATCTCCTCCAAGCTGTAGGAGATTACAGAGATATGGAGGCACAGCACTAAGGAGGGATTTGAAATCAGGGAAGAGAATATCAAAATCAAGGTGTTGGGTACCTGGGAACCAATATAGGTAAATGATAGTCTTGGTGCAAGTTAGAATATGGACAGTAATGTTTTGGATGATTTTATTTTTATGAAGCTTCAAAGATGCAAGGCCAGCCAGAAATGCATTGCAAGCTCATTTCAGGGTCAAGTACAACACTAAGGTTGCAAAGAGTCTGATTCAGCAGCAAATGGTTGCCAGAGATTGATGAAGTCAATTGTTAGGGGGCGGGATTTGTGGCAGGGAGAGGAGGAAATAATCTGCCCGTCCAGCACTGGATGTCAGACAAGTTGTCTGACAATTTACAGAGGTAGGAGGTGAGGTAAAGCTGGGAGTTGTCATGTGGGGTCGAATGTATTTTTGCGTGATTTCACCGAGGGGCAGCACAGAGATGAAAAGTAGGAGGCCAAGGATTAATCCTTGAGAGGCACCAAAGGTAATAGTATGGAAAAGGGAACAGAAGTCATTGCAGGTGATTCTCTAGCTACAACTGGCTACATAATATTAGAATTAGGAGAGCACAGTCTCACCCAGCTGGACAACTCTGGGGAGGGGTTGGGGGATAATTTTGTCAACCGTGTCAAAGGCTACAGACTGGTTGAGAAGGATGAGGATTTTGGTACTACGGCAGGACAGAAACCTGATTGGAGGAATGCCAACAGACCTCTGGGAAAGAAAGGCCTGGATTTGGGAGGTGCCAACGGGTTCAAGGATGCTGGAGGGGAAAGGGAATTTGGAAAAATAATTTGAAAGGACAGAAGGGTGAGGGGTTGTATTTTTTGAGAAGGGGTGACAATGGCAGATTTGAAGGGGAGGGGGACAGCATCTGAGCAGGCAGAATCATGAACAATGTCAGCTAATATGGGACCAGCAAGGAAAGTTGGGTAGTCAGCGGTTTTGTAGGAATAGAATCAAGGCAGCAGGAGGCCATTCAAGTACTCACGGATGTACCTATTGGTAGTGAACACTCTCCATGGGCATTCAACTCTTCCAGAATAATGGTCATCAGTGGGACTAGTTTCTGCTTGCTGTCTTCATTAGAGATGAAACCACTCTCAAGCTAGAAAAAGAGAACTCTTTTTATAGATCAGACTATGTATTGGCAGATTAAGCTGTTTCATCAAAATCAAAACACTTTAATTCATTTCCCTTTTCAACTGCCTCAGTGGAGAGGAGATTTTCATCAAATCCCTCAGACTGAAAGTTCAGAGCTTTAACCTGTTGCTTCACATTGCCAATTCCAATCGAAGGGACTGTAAACATTGAAATTTTCAGAATGTATCCAGGACTGAGTTCCTGGAGAAGTGAATACAAAGATGATTCTCGAGGGTTGAATGGTCCTTTTCCATGCTGTTCTTACCTCCAGTGTGGTGAGGTAGCCTGCCAGCTTTTTTACAATTGGCTCCAAGGAGCAGGTCTTGGCTTTTGCATCACAAACAAAGCCCAGATTGAAGAGCAATGCATTTCGGACATACTTCTTGTGTTCGATGCACACAGGACAGCCAATTAGCTTCTTATCCATAGCAGTGCTTCACAAATAGAAAAAAAAAACTGATCAACAGAAATACAGAACTGACAGCAAATAGTATTTACAATATAATTTTTCTTTATATTGGGAGGAGGAACAATACAAGCCTGTATATAAACCACCTTCCCTGTGGTTCTAACAAAATAAAGCAATTGCCTCAAGTTTGATGAACTCTATACCAGTTTCCAAACTGTGGGTCATGACCTTCAGCGAGATGAAATTTTGGGGTTGCAAGTTCTGAGATAGTGATGCTGCTGTGGAGCTCAGACTGATTTCTGATGGCTACAAAGTTCTTTTAAATCTTTGCATTTTTTTCTCTATTGATGGGCTCAGCCTAACAACAAATCACTCCCCCTTGCTCAGGAGTTAAACCCACCCTTGTCTCCTGATCAACAACAGTCCACATACACACACCCCTCCCCCATTCCCCAGGATCACATGAAGTCTGAGGCATTAAAATGGGGTCACACCAGGAAAAGGTTTGGGATGCACTGCTCTATACATTTCACTACTGCTTTCCCTGCTCTCTTTGGTCGACACAAAAGATCTCAGCACTATTCAACCAGCGGAGGAGTTCTCCCAGGAGTTTTGGTCAATACTTACCCATGACCAACATCACTGAAAGAGATTATTCAGTCATTCACATAGCTGTTTGTGGGTCCCCGAAGAAACAAACTGGCCACAATCCCTATAACAGTGATTACACGTCAAATGATTTGTTTGCTCTGAAGCATTTGGGACAACTTAAGTCATGAAAGGCACTCCTTAAAGACAAGGCTTTTTAACTTTTTTTTACTGCAACTCATAGTTCATTGGCATTGAGCTGCTGCCAAATGCCAGAATGCATTAAAGTGGATGAATCCTTCCACCCCATCCTCCCCCACCCCATCATCTCTAGGATCAGAAGTGCTGGCGATGCCCACAAATATGAAGGTAAATTTTCCATTTCTGTGCTCTTGGTTGGCAGTGAACACAGTCCTCAGTCTGTTCATACAGGCCAGCAAAGGGATCCTCAACCACCAGCCTATAAAGATCTTCTCCAGTCAAGCGGAGAAACTGGCAGTCAGAAATAAAACCAACATCTGTAATGTTAAAACAACTTCTGCTCGGAGTAAAAGAAGTCAACAGAATCAGAGCAGACAAATGTTACAGTGCACAGCATATTACAATCTGGGAAACTCCATCTGAAAAGGTGATGGAAGCTGACTCACCATGGAATTGGATATATAACTGGAAAATAAATACTCACAGATCTATCAGGAAAGCATAGGTAAGTGGGAGTATTTGGATAACTCTTCCAAAGATCAAGTATAAGCACAATGGGCTGAATACCCTCCTGCTGCACTATTTGATTCGAACTGCCCATGCTGCTGTTTATTTCATTGAATCCCTACAGTGCAGGAGGCCATTCGGTCCATCAAGTCTGCACAGACTCTCTGACAGAGCATCCCACCCAGGCCCTATCCCGTAACACCACGTATTTACCCCACTAATCCTCCTAACTTGTACATTTTGGATACTAAGGGGCAATTTAGTATGACCAATCCACCTAACCTGCACATGTTTGGACTGGGAGAGGAAACTGGAGCACCTGCAGAAAACCCACGCAGACACGGGGAGAACATCTAAACTCCACACAGATAGTTGTTTATTGTCACAGGTTCCAGGGAATCCTTACACAGCACTAGATTATTACACAACCACTTGTGTTTGAAAGGTCCAATGATATGAAAAGAGAGGGCACAAGTGTGCAAGAAGTTTGTAATTTGTGGAACTTACACTGTAATGAGCTTATTCTGTAACTCTGGCTTTGTTATGATGTACACCTGGACTGTATCAAACAGCTCCCTTGAAATGTACTCCTCAGGCACCTGTAACAGATCCAACATGCGAGTTAGGCTAACTGCAAGCGATATCCATTTTTGCTGATTCCTAAATACTTACACTCACCAAAAATCAGGTTACCCAATAAACCAGCGACTGTAAGTGAGCTGCCATCCTTTATTCTGAAATGAAGGGCATCAGTACAACAGGTGTGTGCCAAAGTTCCCAGTATAAACTTATTGCCATCAGCATTCTTACTGATGTGCCTGCACTGAAGTGTCTTAGTACATCACCTTAAGCTTTCTCCCCACTACTAAACTCGGAACCTCACTTCACCCTGGAGTTGAATTGTTTTTATTGGCTTGAGTGCTGTCAGCAGACCCTGATGCTCAGGTCTCACATAGCCGAGGGCAAAGACAGAAGAACATTTGCCAGATTCACCAAAGGTTGCTGCCTGGGAATACTAAAATTAGAAGTAAATTCTGGCAGTGAGAGACCCCCCCCAGATTCGGAGTCACTAGTGCTAAATCCATATTAAAAACAAGCCAGCGAGTGTCATACAGCTGACAACATGCTTCGCAGTGTCATCCATAGATCAGTAATAGCATTCCCGCCTCCAAGTCAATGGTTGTAGTTTTAAGTCTTACTCCTGCAAGATGAGCACAATATCTCAGCTGACACTCTGCTGCAGTACTGAGGGAGTGCTGAGCTGTTGGAGGTGTCAAATTTTGGAGGGGATGAACTGAGGTTTCTCTGCCCTTTTTTTAATTAATTGCTGGCAAGGCCAGCATTTGTTGTCCATCCGTAATTGCCTTTGAGAAGGTGGTGGTGAGCCACCTTCTTGAACCACTGCTGTCTGTAACATGGGTAACTGGGACATCTTACAAGCCAGTTAAGAGTCAACCAAATTGCTGTGGGTCTGGATCCACATATAAGCCAGATCAGGTAAGGACGGCAGATTTTCTTCCTTACAGGACATTAGTGAACCAGATAGGTTTTTATGACAATCGATGCAAGTTTCATCATCATTACTGAGACTGCTTTCAATTCCAGATTTTAGAAGTTAATTGAATTTAAATCCTACTAGCTGGTGGGATTTGAACACGCTTCTCCAGAGCATTAACCTAGGTCTCTGGATTACTCTACCAGTGACAATACCACTACTCCATCGTCTCCCCATTGTAAAAGATTTCTTGGCATTATTGGGGCGGCACGGTAGCACAGTGGTTAGCACTGCTGCTTCACAGCTCCAGGGTCCCGGGTTTGATTCCCGGCTCGGGTCACTGTCTGTGTGGAGTTTGCACATTCTCCTCGTGTCTGCATGGGTTTCCTCCGGGTGCTCCGGTTTCCTCCCACAGTCCAAAGATGTGCGGGTTAGGTTGATTGGCCAGGTTAAAAAATTGCCCCTTAGAGTCCTGGGATGTGTAGGTTAGAGGGATTAGCGGGTAAAATATGTGGGGGTAGGGCCTGGGTGGGATTGTGGTCGGTGCAGACTCGATGGACCGAATGGCCTCCTTCTGCACTGTAGGGTTTCTATGATTCTATGATTCTATTTCCAAGAGCAGGGGAGTTCTGGCTAATAATAAAAATAGAATATGTTCCCATATTGCTCTTTGTGAGAGTTTGCTGTGCACAGAATGGCCACATTTCCTACAACTGCAGCTACAATTCAATTGGCTGTAAAATGCTTTGGGAAGCTCCAGGCCTGGGAAAGGTGTTACCAAGATGGAAGTCTTTCCTCTTTTGGACAACTTAAGCCAAATACTCCAGCCACACCTTTTGCCAAGTTCAAAGGGAGACAGAAGTTGGAATCAAAGTTTCATGTTTTGATTTTGATCATAAGACCATAAGGCCATAAGATATAGGAGCAGAATTTGGCCATTCAGCCCATCGAGACTGCTCTGCCATTCCATCATGACTGATATGATTTTCATCCCCATTCTCCTGCCTTCTCCCTGTAACTGTTGATCCTCTTATTGATCAAGAACCTATCTCTGTCTTAAAGACACTCAATGACCTGGCCTCCACAGCCCTCTGTGGCAATGAGTTCCACAGATTCACCACTCTATGGATCAAGAAATTCCTCCTTATCTCAGTTTTAAAGGAGCGTCCCTTCACTCTGAGGTTATGCCCTCGAGCTCCAGTCTCTCCCACTAGTGGAAACATCCTCTCCATGTCCACTCTATCCAGGTCTCTCAGTATTCTGTAAGTTTCAATTAGATCCTCCCTCATCCTTCTAAACTTCATCAAGTATAGACCCAGACTCCTCAACCACTCCTCATATGACAAACCCTTCATTCCTGGGATCATTCTTGTGAATCTCCAAGGCCAGCACATCCTTCCTCAGGTATGGGGCCCAAAACTGCTCACAATATTCTAATGGGGTCTGATCAGAATCTTATACAGTCTCAGCAGTACATCCCTGCTCTTGTATTCTAGCCCTCTAGAAATGAATGCTAACATTGAATTTGCCTTCCTAACTGCCAGCTGAACCTGCATGTTAACCTTAAGAGTCCTGAACTAGTACTCCGTAGTCCCTTTGTGCTCCAGATTTCCGAAGGCTTTCCCCATTTAAAAAATAGTCTACGGCCTCTATTCTTCCTACCAAAGTGCATAACCTCACACTTTCCCACATTGTATTCCATCTGCCACTTCTTTGCCCACTCTCCTAACCTGTCCAAGTCATTCTGCAGCCTCCCTGCTGCCTCAACACTATCGGTCCCTCTAAATATCTTTGTATCATCCGCAAATTTAGCAACCATGCCCTCAGTTCCATCTTCCAGATCATTAATGTATATCATGAAAAATTGTGGTCCCAACACTGACCCCTGTGGAACACCACTAGTCACCGGTTGCCATCCTGAAAAGGACCCCCTTATCCCCACTCTTTGCCTTCTGTCTGTCAGCCAAACTTCTATCCATGCCAGTACCTTGCCTCTAACATCAATGGATCTTAGCTGATTTAGCAGCCTCCTGAAGGCACCTTGTCAAAGGCTTTCTGGAAATCCAAAAAAGTCACGTCCACCGCCTCTCCTTTGTCTAATTTCTTCGTTATCTTCTCAAAGAATTCTATCAGATTTGTCAGACATGACCTCCTTTTGACTAAGACGTGCTGACTCAGTCCTATTTTACCTTGCATTTCCAAGTACTCCGCAATTTCATCCTTAATGGACTTACCCATGACCGAGGTCAGGCTAACTGGCCTATAATTTCCCATCTTCTGCCTTCCTTCCTTCTTAATCAGGGGTGTTACATTAGCCTTTTTCCAGTCCTCTGGGACCTTCCCTGACTCCAGGTGATTCCTGAAAGATCACCACCAATGCCTCCACAATCTCCTCAGCTACCTCCTTCAGGAACCTGGAGTGTAGTCCATCCGGTCCGGGTGATTTATCCACCTTCAGACCTTTGAGCATCCCTTGCACCTTTTCCTGAGTGATGGCTACTACATTTACCTCTGCCCCTGACTCTCGAAGTTCTGGCATGTTACTGGTGTCTCCCACTGTGCAGACTGATACAAAGTACTCATTCAGTTCCTCTGCCTTTTTTTGTCCCCCATTACAACTTCTCCAGCTTCAATTTCCAGCGGTTCAATGTCCATTTTTGCCTCTCTCTGACCTTTTATATATCTAAAAAAACTCTTGCAATCTTCTTTTATATCACTAGCTAGCTTAGCCTCATATTTCATCTTCTCTACCCTTATTGTTTTGTTAGTTGTCGTCTGCTTGCTTTTAAAGGCTTTCCAATCCTCTGGCTTCCCACTAATCCTCACCTCACGGTATGCTCTTTCCTCTGCTTTTATGCTATCCCTGACTTCCCTTGTCAGCCATGGTTGCCTTGTCCTCTCCTTAACATAAATTCATCCCAAGGAAGAGGAAGTATGTTGCGCTTTCTGAATTATCCCCCAAAACTCCTGCCACTGTTGTTCCACAGTCTTCCTGCTCGGCTCCCTTTCCAATCAAATCTGGCCAACTCCTCCCTCATGGCCTTGTAGTTTCCTTTACTCAATTGTAGCACCATTATATCTGATTCCAACGTCTCCCTCTCAAACCTCAAGATGAATTCTATCATATTGTGGTCATTGCCTCCCTCGGGGTTCCTTCACTTTAAATTCCCTGATCAAGTATGCCTCATTACACATCGTAAGAAGTTTAACAACACCAGGTTAAAGTCCAACAGGTTTATTTGGTAGCAAAAGCCACACAAGCTTTCGGAGCTCCAAGCCCCTTGTGTGGCTTTTGCTACCAAATAAACCTGTTGGACTTTAACCTGGTGTTTTTAACCTGGTGTTGTTAAACTTCTTACTGTGTTTACCCCAGTCCAACGCCGGCATCTCCACATCATCATTACACATCACCAGATCCAGAAGTGTGAGTTCCCTAGTGGGTTCTAGCACAAACTGCTCCAAATAAAAACCCATCTCGTAGACGTTCCACAAATTCTTCATCTTGAGGTCCGCTACCAACTTGATTTTCCCAGTCCATCTGCATATTGAAATCCCCCATTATGACTGTAATGTTGCCTTTCTTACATGCCTTTTCTATCTCCTGATTTATTTTCTGTCTGACATCCTGACTACTGCTAGGGGGTCTATACATAACTCCCATCAGGGTATTTTTTCCTTTGCGATTCCTCAACTCTATCCACACAGATTCTACGCCGTCCAACCCTATATCGCTTCTTGCTAACGATTTAATTTTGTTTCTTACCAACAAGGCAAGCCCGCCTCCTCTACCCATCTGCCTGTCCTTTCGATAGGATACATATCCTTGGATATTCAGATCCCACCTCTGACCCCCTTGCAGCGACGTCTCTGTTATCTCCACAACATTGTACCCTCCAATTACAATGTGTGCTTCCAGCTCATTTACCTCATTCCGTATACTGCATGCATTTAGGTACAGCACCCTCAGTGCTGTGTTGACTGCCACCCTTCCCATAGTTGTCCCTTTATCTGCTGTGCCTGAAGTTTTATTCCTGACAATTTCCATACTCTCTATGATTAGTTCTGGAAACTTTACTAACTTCTATGGAGCCATCAATATTAATTGTAAACATTAATAATCGACTCTGCATTACGAGATACAGGAACAGATAATAATTCAAAATTACACCCAGAGCATTGCTGTTTCAATTTACATTATACAGGTACAAACATCCCAGTGTATAATATGGATTATACAATGAGAACCAGGCTGAATATAGAAAGTTCAGGGGGAACTGAAAAATCAAATAAGCAAAGCAAAGAGAGAGTATGAAAGGAGACTGGCAGCTAACATAAAAGGGAATCCAAAAGTCTTCCATAAACATATAAATATTAAAGAGTGGCAAAAGGAGGAGTGAAGCCGGTTAGGGACCGAAAAGGAGTGTTATGCATGGAGGCAAGGGCCATAGCTAAGATATTGGATGGAAAACTTTGCATCTGTCTTTAACAAGGAAGAAGATGCTACCCAGGTTATGAGCAAAGAGGAGATATTTCAGACTCTTGAAGGGTTTAAAATCGATAAGGAGGAGGTATTCAATAGGCTGTATGTACTTTTAAGTTCATGAGGCATTGATTGAGATCCAAGGATACTGAGGGAATTGAGAATGGAAATTGTGGAGGCACTGGCCATAATTTTCCTTAGTGTTGGTCCCAGAGGACTGGAAAATTGCAAATGTTCTAAAACGGGTGTAAAGATTTAAGTCCAGCAACTACAGGCTAGTCAGTTTAATCTCAGTGGTGGGGAAGCTTTTAGAAATTATGACAAAATTAATAGTCACTTGAGCAAATGCAGGTTAATTAAGGAGAGTCAACATGGATTTATTAAGGGCAAATCATGTTTAACTAACTCATTTTGAGTTTTTGATGAGGGGAGTTAACGAGGTGTACATGGACTTCCAAAAGTCATTTGATAAAAGTGTCACACAACAGACTTGTGAACAAAGTTACAACTCATGGAATAAAATGGGCAGCAGCAACATGAATAAGAAATGGACTGAGTGACAGAAAACAAAGTGTAGCGGTGAACGGCTGCTTTTCTGGCTGGAGGAAATTTATAGTAGAGCTCCCTAGCGTTCAGCTTTAGGACTCCGATTATCCGGGTATGTATTAATGATGTAGGCCTGGGCGGATAGGACATAATTTCAAAATTTGCGGATGACATAAAACTTGGAAGTATCATGACCTGTGAGGACGATAGTTTAGAACTTCAAAAAAACATAGGCTCATGGAATAGGCAGACAAGCAGATGAAATATAACATGTTTTTAAGTGTGAAATGACTCATTTAGTTGAAAGAATGTGGGGAACAATATAAACCAAAGGATACAATTCTAAAGGGTGGACAGGACAGGTTGATAGCACAGTTAATAAAGCATCCTGGACTTTATCAGTAGAGGCACTGAGTGCAAAGTATGGAAGTTACATTAAATCTGAAAAAAAAACATTGGTTCAGTCTCAGCTGGAGTACTGCATCCAGTTCTGGGCACCACAGTTTAGGAAGGCATTTGAAAGGGCACAGAAAAAATTCACAAGAATGGTTCAGGGATTAGAAATTTCAGTTACAGAGACAGATTGGAGAAATTGGGACTGTGCTCCTTCGAGAAGGTTGAGGGGAGTTTTTAAATAGAGATATTCCAAATTAAGAGGGGTCTGAAACAGAGTAGACAGGGAGAAACAATTCCCTTTAGTGGAAAGATCCAGAATGAGGGGACACAGATTTAAGGTAATTGTCTAAAGAAACAATGATGACATGGGGAAAAACTTCCTTACATTATAAGTGGTTAAGATCTGGAATTTACTGCCTGAGAATGTGATGGAGGCAGGTTCAATCAAGGTATTCAAAAAGGCACTGGATCATTATTTGAAAAGGAAAACTGTGTTGGGTAATGAGGCAAAAGCAGAGGATTGAGTGGCACGAGGTGAATTGCGCCTGCAGGAAACTGGCAGCCACAACAGGCTGAATTGCATCTTTCTGTGTCGTAACTATTCTACAATTCAAATCCCAATTCTTAATCTGAAATAAATCCTGGAACTAAACAGCCAATACAACCATCACAGCACAGCTATAATAGCCAATCCCTCCGAATAGAAGTATTTCAGGCTCAGTCAGGGCAGTGCGGAAAGTCATGGAGGAATCCAGGTGCTGGAAGGTACAGCAGGTCACACCTGTACTTCTTGTAAAGATGCCGGCATCTCCACTCCTACCAGTACAGGGTGAGCTGGGGGCTCATTGGCACCAATAAATAAATTCACCGAAAGCTTGTGTGGCTTTTGCTACCAAATAAACCTGTTGGACTTTAACCTGGTGTTGTTAAACTTCTTACTGTGTTTACCCCAGTCCAACGCCGGCATCTCCACACCAATAAATGTGGGCAGCCAGTGGACAATGAGGCTGCTACTTAGCTGCAATTTGGGTGTAGAGACGGGATTTTTAAAAATCCAATTCAATCAAATCAAGTCCAAATCAGAGTCTCAACAAGTTGAGACATTCCCGATCCAAGCTGATAAGACAGGGCTCTCACCTCCTGTCTTGGGCTTGATCTACGTGACCCAAATTGATTGGAGTCGGCATTGCACCTCCTCCAAGGCTTGATCTCATTTGCATCTTAGCCAAAAGGCCGAGATGCCGCTTTTAAAAATTGCTTCAAATGAAGCTAAAATGTAACCTAATGACTTCAACCAAGTACAGAGAGGGGATGCTTCAAACCAGATAGTCTGGGTGCCCTCAGGAAGTCTCTCGAATTCCCACCTGCCAGGGGGCATCGCGCTTTTGTGTGGGTCCGGCGTACCTGGAAAGTGATCTTCGGCCCGAGAGTCGGGTGAAACTCGCTGAAAAACACACACTCGATCCGGCTGCCCATTGCCGGCTGAAGAAGGAGCGGGGCGGAGCCTCCCTGAACTTTGACCCCGGGCTTGACCCCCGCCGTACGCAGCGCCGTGACCTCAGCGCGTTACTCGGTAACCTCAGCGCGCAGCTACGCAAGTCGCTCGCGGCCATGGCGGAACCCAGCGACGACTACTGGCTGTATGGAGCCCTGCGGAAAGCGGCTGGGACAACAGCCCACCTCCTCAGCCTGGCAGTCCCAATCGGTGTGGCTGTGCTGTCAAGGCCCGGAAGCAGTGAGTATCCGACATCTGGACAAGAGCAAGCAGCGGGGCTTTTAAAATAGGGGCAGGATGGGGGAGGGGTCTATGGGGCAGGATGGGGGAGGGGTCTAGGGGGCAGGATGGGGGAGGGATCTATGGGGCAGGAGGGGTCTATGGGGCAGGATGGGGGAGGGGTCTATGGGGCAAGATGGAGGGTTGTGGGTGTATGGGGGAGGGGTGTGTATGGGGCAGGATGGACGGGCTGTGGGTTTATGGGGGAGGTTACCCTTCTCTCAGAGGGTGGTGAATCTCTGGAATTCTCTGCCCACTGAAGTGGTGGAGGCTACCTCATAGAATCATAGAAACCCTACAGTGCGGAAAGAGGCCATCTGGCCCATCGAGTCTGCACCGACCACAATCCCACCCAGGCCCTACCCCCTTATCCCTACACATTTACCCGCTAATCCCTCTAACCTACGCATCTCAGGACACTAAGGGGCAATTTTAGCACGGCCAATCAACCTAACCCGCACATCTTTGGACTGTGGGAGGAAACCGGAGCACCCGGAGGAAACCCACGCAGACACGAGGAGAATGTGCAAACTCCACACAGACAGTGACCCAAGCCGGGAATCGAACCCAGGTCCCTGGAGCTGTGAAGCAGCAGTGCTAACCACTGTGCTACCGTGCCGCCCCTCGTTGAATATGTTTAAATCACGGATAGATGGATTCCTGATCGGTACGGGAATTAGGGGTTACGGGGATCAGGCGGGTAAGTGGAACTGATCCACTTCAGATCAGCCATGATCTTATTGAATGGCGGGGCAGGCTCGAGGGGCTGGTACTCCTGCTCCTATTTCTTATGTTCTTATGTTACTGTGGGTGTATGGGGAAGGATGGGGAGGTGCTGTGGGTGGATGGGGGAGGGGCTCTGGGTGTATGGAGCTGAGTGTAAGGGGCAGCATGGAGGAGGGGCTGTGGGAGTGTGGGGCTGGATGGAGGAGGGGCTGTAGATGTATGGGGCAAGATGGGTGAGTGGCTCTAGGTAAATGGGACACCGTGAGTGAGGGGGTCAGATATATGTGACACCACTGAGGAGGTGCTGCAGGTATATGGGTCACCATGGGGAGGGGCTCAAGGTAAATGTGACACTCTGGACGATGGGCTCCAGGTGTATTTGGCAGTTTGGGGGAGAGGCCCCATGTGTATGGGACAGGATGTGTGTGGGTCCAGATATGGGTGAGGGGCAGATGTATTTTAGCATCATTGGGAGTGGTTCAATTTTTACAAGGGAATCGCAGTGCAGGGGCTTCATACCGTACAGCCAGGGACACATCTAATAAAGAATTAAATGTATGTTTTAATTTGTTATTTATCCATTCATATGGCAGCAGGACCAACAATAACCCTTTGAAAACTTCCTATTCTAATAGAGTAGGTTATGGCATATTCACTACAGTGATCACTCAAACTTTGATCTCCAGCCTTCTATGTCCTTCTAACCTAGTCTTGTGTAGTGTTGTTCCGATGGAATTTCATGAGCCTAGTGGTTTGGAAAGAGTTACTTTCCACTGCTCCTGCCTCATTGGTAGATAATAAGTTCATTAACATTGACCACTTGAGATATATGCACATTAATGTGGATACAGATTTAACCTTTATAAGACATCTCAATACTCCTTTATACCTATACCTATGCAGTGGAATATGATAAAGGCTTGACCATATCTCACCAATGCTATGACAGTCTGATTACTGGGACTTGAGGACTGGACTGCAAGTAACCTACATGCTTTACTTTAGACTTACCCAGCCATAGACTCATGTTCTTTAATCAACAAATTGTGAATAAGCATGAAAAAACCCTAGCAGCTTCTCCACTCCATCATTTGCCACATCTGTGAGCATACTGACTCAATACAATATGCTTTTACCAATCTCTTTCAAACTCACTTCAAGTTATCTTCCTTCCTAATAGTCCAGCACTAGCAAGATGGGCTTCATTGCCTTGCTTTGTACTGGAAGCTTCTATGAAGTACTTGTGACCAAGTGTTGTGATGAAGGTGTTATTGGAATATACCTTAAATAACAGCTGATGATTTCACTTCATCTTTTTTGTTCTAGGTTTATTTTCTTGGCATCCATTCCTGATGGCTCTTGCTGTAAGTAATCTACACTTGCGTGTCACACATGGAGATAGTCATCAGAGGCTGCCCTTTGGACCAGGCATTTTTTCCAAAGAAAATACAATCTCCCCATTTCTTTTGCACAGTCTTTCCCAGGTCACACCTCTCTTAACCTACTCTCTTCAGCAGCTCTCCTCACTGACACAGAAACTGAGTAGAAAGGAGGACTGAGCCTGTATGCTGTCTCTGTGGGCTGGCCTAACATGCTCCCTTTGCATTAGTGACCTTTAAAAATCCACCATGCAGCATTTACCATCTTCCGTGTCCCGTAGGGTAGTGTGGATCCTGATTTTAATTTTGTTTTGGAACAGTATTGCTCCATGAGAATCTGTCCCTCCGTCACACAAATGCAGGTTTTAAACAAAAACATTTCCTGCTTTGGATACAAGTCAGTTGACACATTCTCCCAAAGCTGTGTTGTGCTGGGGTTCCTGACTTGTTTTTCATAGTGACAGCAGATGAATCTCAGGACGACCTGCCACACAGACTCTTGTCAGGCCCACTGGCGGGTTTTCTGTGACTTTGCTCAGAGTGAATTGGAAGTTCCACAGTTTTATGAGGATGGGATCATGAAAACGTAGGAATTGCTAGATGTTATTTTTTTTAAAAATTCATTCATGGGATATGGGTGTCACCAGCTAGACCAGCATTTATGCCCATCCTTAATGGCCCTTGAGAAGGTGATGGTGAGTCACAACTTAAACCGCTGTAGTCCCTGTGTGTAGGTACACCCACAGTGCTGTTAGGAAGGGACTTCCTAGCTTGCTGCTAAGTGGTCCATCTGGTTTCATTCCTTTTAAACTTCCTAACGGTTTGATACAGCTGAGGGCTTGTTAGGCCATTTCAGAGGGCACTTAACAGTCAAGCGCATAGAATCATTGGGTGGAATGTTCTGATCAGCACCAAGTTCTCTGTCCACGCTTTCAGCAGAGGCAGGGCGTGAACGGACAGAAAATTCAGACCATAGAACTCCTACAGTGTAGAAGAAGGCCATTCAGTCCATCGAGTCTGCGGCAACTCTCCGAAAGAGCATCCCTGCCCTATACTGGTAACCTCACGCATTTACTATGGCTAATCTTTGGACAGTGAGAGGAAACACACAGACATGGGGAGAACTTGCAAACTCCACACAGACAGTCACCCAAGTCTGGAATCGAACCTGGGTCTCTGACGCTGTGATGCAACAGTGCTAACCACTGTGCTACCGTGTCACCCCTTGCTGTGGGTCTGGATTCATGTACAGGCCAGACCAGGTAAGGATGGTCGGTTTCCTTCCCAAATGACATTGATGAACCAGGTGGGTTTTTTCAACAATTGTTTCATGATCACCTTTCCTGAAACTAGCTTTTAATTCCAGATTTCTCAATTGAATTTGAATTCCACCACTTGGGATTTGAACCCTGAATTACTAATCTGGTATATTACCACTATGTCATCGCCACCCCCTATAATAGACCAGGTCCATCTCGATCCCCTCTGCCATGCTCAAAGTAACTTATACAGTAACAATCCAGATATTGAATAATCACAGCAATTTCTATTGTCCAGTTTTATATCAGATAATGTACAATGTATAGTGAAGCTGTATTTTAGCTGCTCTGTCCCTTTAAGATCTCACAGTCCAGTTGTTAATAAGTGCATCCAGAGGCCAATTCTGTTGAATGACAGCTGCTGGAAAATATGGCCAGTGATTCCTTAGAACAGAAAATATTACAGTAAGATTGAAAGAGGTGTTCAAGGTTATGTGGAATGTTTATAGAATGATGAGGGGGCAATTGTTTCCACTGGCAAGAGGATTAGAGGACACTGATTTAATGAGTAATTGGCAAAAGAACCAGAGAAGAGATTAGAAGAACTTTTTTATGTAGCAAATAGTTATGATTTGGGAAAACTACCTGAAAAAGTGGTGGAAGCAGATTCCATTTAACTTTCTAAAAGAAATGGGATAAATATTTGTTAAAAAGGCTATAGGAAAAGAGTGGGATTAATTGGATAGCTCTTTAATAGAGCCGGTACAGGCTTGATGGGCCAAATGGCTATCTTCTGTGCTGTGTGATTCTGTGGTCCTATATTCTAGATTTCCAGCTGAGTGGAGGTTGAGCTTCTCTGCAGGGAGTGTAGACCTGGACACTTCTCACTAATTCCTAGTACCCCCCCACCCCCCAATCCACCTTTATTAACCAGAATATGGTATGGAGTGAGCAGATGAGACTCAACCTTCCAACCAGATGCACTGAGATTGTGAAAATGAGCAGGATACTGCCTTGTTTGCTGTGGAATGGAATAAGAGACCAAAGAAAGAAAGGAAAAAGTTCATCCTGATTTTGTATGTTTTAAGGATTCTTGGTTCTTATTTTCCCATAACTTCTGCATTGTTCGGGAGAGCAGAGATTATCTGCTTGTCACGGGAATGTGATTCTCTTTGTTCCTCTATTCTGCTGTGAGAGAAAACAGAACACTGAATAAGTGAAGTTATTGGTGAATGACAGCTCTTGGGGACCCTGGGGCAACGCTGAATGCAAGGGTGAGGAGGTTATTCAGTTATACAGAGAATTGGTGAGACCACATCTGGAGTACTGTGTACTGTATTGGTAGCCTTATTTAAGGAAAGAGGTAAATGCATTGGAAGCAGTTTAAAGAAGTTTTACAAGAGGTGATACCTGGAACGGGTGAGTTGTTTTATGAGGAAAGGCTCTACAAGCTAGGCTTGTATCTATTAAAGAGTTTAGAAGAATAAGAGGTGACTTGATTGAAATATATAAGATTCCGAGGGGACTTGACAAATGGATGTGGAAAGGCTGTTTCCTCTTGTGGCAAAATCTAGAGCTAAGGACAAAGATAAAAGCAAATTACTTCAGATGTTGGAATATGAAATGAAAACACAAAATTCTGGAAAATCTCAGCAGGTCTTACAGCATCTGTGGAGAGAGAACAGAGCTAATGTTTTGGGTCTGGATGACCCAGCCCTCTGACAAAGGGTTATCCAGACTTGAAACGTTGGCTCTGTTCTCTCTTCACAGATGCTGTCAGACCTGCCGAAGATTTTCTAGAACTAGGGGGCCTCTGTTTAAAAATAGAGGGGTCATCCATTCAAGACAGAGATGAGTTTATTTTTCTCAGAGGATTGTGAGACTTTGGAATCCTCTTCCTCAAAAGATGGTTGAAGCAGAGCCTTTGAATATCTTTAATGCAGAAGTAGATAGGTTCTTGATAAGCAAGGGGCCGAAAGGTTATCCAGGGTAGACAAGTTTGTGAAGTTGAGCTTTAAATTAGATTAGTCACGATCTTATTGAATGGCAGAGCAGATTCAAGGGGCCGAGTGGTCTCCTGCCCCCACTTTGTATGTTCATATGTGTTGGTATCTGAATTTTTTTCATCTTACAATGAAAAATAAATGAAAAGTGGTTATTGACAGCATTTACTCTGAATGTTTTTCATTTTATGTGAGATATTGTGGAGAGTGCCGAAAACTTTTTAGTTTTGAAGTATTTTAATGTATAGTCACTGTTGCAATGTAGGAAATACTGCAGCTAACTTTCACCCATTAACCTTTCACAAACAACAATGTGACAATGATCTGTTTGATGATGATTGAAGAATAAATATTGGGAAGAATATTGCTCTTTAAAATTGGGCAAAGGGGTCTTTTATATCCACCTATGAGGGCTGACAGGGCCTCCTTTTAGCACCTTCTTTGAAAGACTGTGCAGTCTTCCCTCAGTACCACACTAGAGTGTTAGGTTTTGTGCTCGAGTCTCCAGATTGAATCTTCAATCCCAATGACTCACTGATATGTTTTCAGGAAGGAAACATGCAGTCCTTACCTGGCCTACACGTGACTCCAGATCCATAGCAATGTGGTTGACTCTCTTAAATGCTCTCTGAAATGGCCAAGTAAGATAGTTGTATTCGGCTGCTACAAATGGAACAAGAAGGAATGGAACTAGATGGGCCACCTGGCATCGACTTAGGCACCAGAAACGACAACAGAAAATCCAGCCCTGTGGATCCTGCAAAGTCCTCCTTCCTAACATCTGGGGGGTTGTGCCAAAATTGGGAGAGCTGTTTCACAAGACTAGTCAAGCAACAACCTGACGTTGTCATACTCACGGAATCATACCTTACAGATAAAGATCCTGACACCACCATCACAATTCCTGGGTATGTCCTGTGTCACCAGCAGGACAGACCCAGCAGAGGTAGTAGCACAATGGCATACAGTCAGGAGGGAGTTGCCATGGGAGTCTTGAACATTGACTGTGGACTCTATGACGTTTCATGGCACCAGGTCAAATATGGGCAAGGAAATCTCCTGCTGATTACCACATATAGTCGTCCCCCAGCTGATGAATCAGTCCTCCTCATCAGGTGAACAACACTTGGAGGAAGCACTGAGGATGGCAAGGGTGCAAAATGTACTCTGGGGGAGACTACAATGTCCATCACCAAGAGTGGCTCAGTAGTACCACCACAGACTGAGCTGGCTGGGTCATAAAGGACATAGCTGCTAGACTGGGTCTGTGGCAAGTGGTGAGGGAACTAATGAGGGAAGAACATAAATTCACCCTCACCAACCTGCCTGCCACAGATGCATCTGTCCATGACAGTAATGGTAGGAGTGACCACTTTACAAACCCTGTGGAGACAAAGTCCCATTTTCACATTAAGGATACCTTCCATTGTGTCGTGTGGCACTACTACTGCTAAATGGCTTCAAACATATCTAGCAGCTCGAAACTGGATATCCATGAGGAGCTGTGAGCCATCAGCAGTAGCAGAATTGTACTCAACCACAATCTGTAACCTCATGGCATGGCATATCCCTCATTCTACCATTCCACCAAGCCAGGAGATCAACCCTGGTTCAATGTAGAGTGCAGGAGGGTATGCCAAGAGCAATGGCGTACCTAAAAATAAGCTGTCAACCTGGTGAAGTTACAACACAGGACTACTTGCATGCTAAACAGCATAAGCAGCATACAGAGGTAAGCAATCCCACAACCAACGGATCAGATCTAAGCTCTGCAGTCCTGCCACCTCCAGCTGTGAATGGTGGTGGACAGTTAAATAACTCACTGGAAGTGGAAGACCTCAGCAAATCAGTTCAAAAGGTAAGGCTGGAGCACTCCCAAAAATCTTCAGCCAGAAGTGCTGAATGGATGATCCATCTTGGTCTCCTCCAAAGGTCCCCAGCATCATAGATGTCAATCTTCAGCCAATTAGATTCACTCCACATGATATCAAGAAATGGCTGAAGGCACTGGTTGCTGCAAAGGCTATGGGCGCTGATATTCCAGAAATAGTACTGAAGACTTGTGCTGCAGAACTTTCTGTGTCCCTAACCAAGTTGTTTCAGTACAGCTACAACACTGGCATCTACCCAGCAATGTGGAAAATTGTCCAGGTTTATCCTGGACACAAGAAACAGGACAAATCCAACCCGGCCAATTGTTGTCCCAGCAATCTACTCTCAATCAACTGTAAAGTGGTCGAAGGAGTCATCAACAGCGCTATCAAGCTGCACTTACTCAGCGATGATGGATGCTCAGTTTTGATCACTCGGCTCCTGACCTCATTACAATCTTGGTTCAAACGTAGACAAAAAAGCTGAATGCCAAAAGTGAGAGTGACTGCCCTTGACACCAAGGCAGCATTTGACCAGTATGGCTCCGAGGAGCCCTAGCAAAAGTGGAATTAATGGGAATCAGGGGGAACCTTTTGCTGGTTGGAGTCATACCTGGCGCAACGGAAGATGGTTGTGGTGATTGAAGGCCAATCATCTCCGCTCCAGGGCATCACTGCAGGGGTTCCTCAGGTTAGTGTCTGAGGCCTAACCTCCATCATAAGGTCAGAAGTGGGAATGTTCGCAGATGACTGCACAATGCTCAGAATCATTTGTGACTCCAGATACTGAGGCAAACAATGTCCAAATGCATCAAGATCTGGTCAATATCTAGGCTTATACTGATAATTGGTAAGTAACATTTGCGCCAGGCAGTGACCATCGCCCAACAAGAGAGGATCTAACCATCACCCTTTTGACATTTAATGGCATTACCATCACTGAATCCCCTATTAACATCCTGAGGGTTACCATGGACCAGACACTGAACTGGATTAGCCATATAAGTTCTGTGGCTACCAGAGCAGGTCAAGAGGCTAGGAATCCTCTGCTGAGTAACTCAGCTCCTGACTCCCCAAAGCCTGTCTACCATCTGCAAGCCACAAGTCAGGAGTGGGGTGGAATTCTCTCCACATGCCTGGATGGGTGCAGCTCCAACAACACTTAAGCAGCTCAACACCATCCAGGACAAAGCAGCCCGCTTGATTGCTACCCTGTCCACAAACATTCAATCGCTCCACCACCGACACACAGTGGCAGCAGAAACCAAAAGAAAAAATACTGGAAAATCTCAGTAGGTCTGGCAGCATCTGTAAGGAGAGAAAAGAGCTGACATTTCGAGTCCAGATGACCCTTTGTCAAAGCTAAAAGGCATAGAAAGTGGGAGATGTTTATACTGCAGGGTGAGGGAATGAAAGATGAGTCATAGCCATAGAAATCAGGGGAAAAGACTGCTAATGGCAGCCGATAGAGAGAATAAAGAGTGTGAATGGCCAAACGGCAGAGAAGCTAAAATCAGAGGGTAAGCTGTGACAGATGAAGATGTGGGGGGTGGGGGGTTGGGGGGGGGGGGCGGTGTGGATGGGAGAGAGGTAAAATTTGGAAAGGGAGAAGCAAAAGGGGAGAAAAGGTAAGGAAAGGGGGGATAAAGTAGGGGGAAAGAGTGGGGGGAGAAAAAGGAAGAAAGACAAAGAAATAAAAGATAGAGAACAGTAAAAAATAAAATGAAAACAAAGGGGTCAACATGTGTATCCTCCACAAGATGTACTGCAGGAACTCATCAAGGTTCCTTAGGCAGCACCTCCCAAACCCATGATCACTACCATTTAGAAGGACGAGTAGCAGATGCCTGGGAACACCACCTGGAGGTTCCCCTCCAAGCTACTCACTATCCTGACTTGGAAATATATTGCCGTTCCTTCACTGTCACTGGGTCAAAATCCTGGAACTTCCTCCCTAACAGAATGTAGCTGTTACTAGGAGGCATAACTATAAGGTTCATGGTGGGAGATATAGGAGGGATGTCCAAGGTAGGTTCTTTACTCAGAGAGTGGTTGGGGTGTGGAATGGACTGCCTGCTGTGATAGTGGAGTTGGACACTTTAGGAACTTTCAAGCAATTATTGGAGCACACCAGAATGATAGGGAGTGAGATAGCTTGATCTTGGTTTCGGACAAAGCTCAGCACAACATCGAGGGCCGAAGGGCCTGTACTGTGCTGTACTCTTCTATGTTCTAGCACCGTGAGTGTAGCTACACCTCAGGGACTGCAGTGGTTCAAAATGGCAGCTCACCATCACCTTCTCAAGGGCAACTAGGGATGGGCAATAAATACTGGTCTAGATAGTGATGCCCACATCGGTAAATGATTAAAAAAATAGTATTCTTACTGAAATGAGAGTGCTACCACTGAGCCAAGTCTGGCACATAATCACAAGGTCAGCCAGGTGAGGCAATGAAAGGTTATATATGAGGTGAATCTAGGGCACTCTATTAACAGTTGAGGAAATAAAATGAAGCAGTAATTAATAGGAAGTGCTGTAATTTGACAAATTAACATATTGCTGAAAAGAGAGACATGTTGCCAAAGCTTTCCGTCTTCTATAGAACGATAGACTTCCGAGCTTCTGATTAATTCCAAAAGGAGCAAGGCTTGAACATATTCCTTTTTTGCAGAGAATAGGTTGCAGCGTCTGACTTTAAGACGCTTCTAGCAAGGGTAAATGAGACACGTTGTTAGCTCAATTAATAAACTCATTTGATTCCTGATGTAGCTATTAACGCACTCGGTTGTTCAGCAAGTTGTGGAACCATATCTAACTGTAGATGTTTTGTTTTGGGTTTTGCAAGCATGGGCTGGATGAGTGCAGTCTGTCTATTAGGAACAACTGAAGGAATATGCTGTTTGGAACAATTAGCTAGTCATGGGACATTTGGCCTGTGTACCTGGTGTTACGCCAATGCTGGAATTTGTATACAATGTTGCTCAATTGTGCTGTAGGCTTTTTGGACTAATGCAACATCCTGTTAAGTGAAAAATATTATTTGCATAGCCACTACATAGTAACAGTGTGAAACGGCTTGCTTAACTTGTTATTCAGATTTTTCAGATACTAGCCTTTCATGGGTCATTTGAGGTAGACTGGGCACTTCTCAGGATCAAAAGTAGTGGTGTTTGGCCCATTTGCAAGTTTTCCCCACACACAACTTACAATGATTTGATCAGGATAGCTGTTGTCCCACAAGATAGCTTTGATGCACCCTATTTCTGTGGCAAGCCTGGAAGGAGAGCAAATGGCTCGGCCTTTTGGCATCTCGGCCTTTTGGCTAAGATCAAGTGTAGTATCGGATCTGCACTTGGTTGAGGTCATGTGGTTGCGCTGAGGCTTCATATGTTTCATATGAAGCAATTTTTAAAAGCGGCATCTCGGCCTTTTGGCTAAGATGCAAATGAGCTCAAGTCTTGGAGGAGGATCCTCCCCCTTCTCCAATCAGCTTGACTCATGTAGATCAGGCCCAGGACAGGGTGGTTTAGTCGCCCGCCCTGTCTTGTCAGCCTGGATCGGAAATGTCTCAACTTGTTGAGACTCTGAATTGGATTTGATTTGATTGAATTGGAAAAGTATTTTTTTAAAAATGGCTCGGCCTTTTGGCTAAGATCAGGTGTAGTATGGAGAGGATGCTGCACTTGGTTGAGGCCATTGGGTC
Organism: Mustelus asterias; assembly: GCF_964213995.1. Taxonomy (NCBI): domain Eukaryota; kingdom Metazoa; phylum Chordata; class Chondrichthyes; order Carcharhiniformes; family Triakidae; genus Mustelus; species Mustelus asterias. Next base: position 94,748,644 of record NC_135803.1, on the reverse strand, counting down.
ACATTTAAACTTCATGTGTTTCATATGAAGCAGTTTTTTTTAAGCGGCATCTCGGCCTTTTGGTTAAGATGCAAATGAGATCAAGCCTTGGGGGAGGAAACCTCCCCCTCCTCCAATCAGCTTGGCTCATGTAGATCAGGCCCAGGACAGGGTAAATGGTTGCTTGCCCTGTCTTGTCAGCTTGGATCGGAAATGTCTCAACTTGTTGAGACTCTGAATTGGATTTGATTTGATTGAATTGGAAAAGTATTTTAAAAAATGGTAAGGGCCCTTTACAAGGTGGCTGATGAGCCTAATCTAATAGCCTTGGAGCTATACAAATCCCAACTTATATATTGACTAGTGCAGGTAGGTTTGCGGTAGACTATATTGGAGAACCTATTAGCAGATTTCTTAACCAGCACATTGAGAAAAGGGAGTGAGTTAGACTTCACCATCTCAAAAGTCCAGTTGCAACACCTCAGCCAATCTAAATCAATTTGCCAACAAATCAGTACCTTTTTCTCCTGCACCATGAATTGTGATCGTTTGAAATTTGGCATTCTTGCATTTGTCCTGTTGAAGCCTTTCATCTTGCGCATACACCTTTCTTTGCAGCAATATTCAAATTAAAATGCCTTTCGGAAGAACAAAGGATATAAGAAGCAGTACTACCAATTTTTGAAGTTATGTGTGGAATAAAGAGTTTCACATAGCCAGCTTGGATGCAATAAAGTGAGGAAGGAAGGAATTTTTACAAGAATTTAGTAGCTTCTAAAAATTACAAGCGTAAATTTAACTTTGGATAATTAGGGGGAGGGGATTTGAGCCAGTTAGAATGGAAATGTGCATCGTCAAAGTAAGGAAATTAATCAGGAATTGCTGCAGATTACCCCGAGGAAGAAATTAACATGGAACAGGTAGGAAAAGGCGGGTAATAATTATGGGGGATAATAATTATGTAGGATATTAATTACTCTACATTAACAACAGCAACATGTATTTATATAGCACCTGTAAGGTAGTACAATGTCCCAAACACTCCAAAGGAGAAATATCAAACAAAATTTCTCACTGAGCCACATAAGGTGATATCTGGGTAGATTAGCAAAAGCTTGACCAAAGAGGTTTTTTAAGAAATGTCTTAAAGGAGGAAAGTGAAGAAGATAGTCTTAGGGGCAGAATTCTAGAGTTTAGCACACAGACAGCTGAGAGCACTGCCCTCGAGTGCAGTGATTAAAATCAGGGGTGTTCAAGAGTTGGAGGAATGCAGATATCTCGGAGGGTTGGAGAGCTGGAGGGGATGACCGAGATTAGGAGGGGCGCGATCGTGAAGTGTTTTTAAAACCAGGATGGGAATTTTAAAATTGAAGCATTATTTGGACGACAGCCAATGTAGGTCAGTAAGCACAGGGGTGTGTCAGATGAATGCAACTCCAGTTTATGGAGACTGCTCTGGCATTTGCGAGACTGGTTAGGAGTGCATTGAAATAATCGGATCCAGAGATAACATGAGGGTTTCAGTAAAGGGTAATCTGAGGCACAGCAAATATATAATTGGGCTCACCTCCAAGTCAAAATGACACCAAGGATGAGAACAATCCGATTCAGCCTCAGATGTTTGCCATGGGGAGGGAAGGAGTCAGTGGCGAGGGAGCGGAGTTTGTAGTTCACCAATGGCTTCAGTCTTCCCAATAATTAACTGGAGGAAGTTTCTGCTCAACCAGTATTGGATATCGGACAAGCTAATCCAATCATTTCTGGATGGTGGAGGGTTTGAAGGAGGTACTAGTGAGGTTTAGCTGAATGTTGTCAGTGTACATGCAAAGCCAATGTATTATCTAATAATGTTAGCAAGGGGCAGCATGTAAGTAAGAAATAGGGGGGGGGGCAAGAATAGATTCTTGGGATACACCAGAGGTAACATTTTGGGAACAGGAAGTGCAGCCATTGTAAATGTTCTCTGATTACAAGTGGATCGATAAGAATAGACCAGGTGAATAGAGCTGATCAACCATGGAGAGGCATTGAAGATCAACATGTCAGCAGCTGCAAACAGGTTGAAAATGACAAAGGGAAATATTTATCTTTGTCACAGTCACATTGGCTGTCATTTATGACTTTGATAGGAACTATTTTGGTCTAGGCAAAAGAAAGGGTAAGGTGGGCAAAGAAGCAACAGCACTCATGGACTTTGGGGAGGAAAGTGAGGTTGGTTTGATAGTTTAAAGCTAAAGTTTATTTATTAGTCACAAGTAAGCTTACATTAACACTGAAAATCCCTCAGTCGCCACACTCCGGTGCCTGTTCGGGTACGCTGAGGGAGAATTTAGCATGGCCAATGCATCTAACCAGCATGTCTTTCAGATTGTGGTAGGAAATCGGAGCACCCAGAGGAAACCCATGCAGACACGGGGAGAACGTGCAGACTTCGCACAGACAGTGGCCCAAGCCGGGAATCGAACCTGGGTCCCTGGCATTGTGAGGCAGTGCTAACCACTGTACCACCGTGATAGTGTACAAGGATAGGCGTGGATCAAGGGTTTTTTGTGAGTATGAGGTAGATATGCAGGAGACTGGGAGGATATCTGAGGTAAAAGAACCGTTAACAATATTGGCTAACATGCAAACCAAGGAAGAAATGGTGTCCTAGATTCAACAACCTTCTGCTACTTCCTATTAAGGTCCGAAGTGGGGGATGTTCACTAATGATTGCACTGAGTTCAGGATTATTCACAACTCCTCAGCTACTGAAGCAATTTGTGTCTGCATGCAGCAAGACCTGGACAATATTCGGGCTTGGGCTAGTAAGTGGCAAGTAACATTCACGTTGCAAGTGCCTGGCAATGATCATCTCCAACAAGAGAGAATCTAACCATTTCCCCATGACATTCAACAGTCTTACCATCATGTAATTCCCCGCCATCAACATCCTGGGGATTACCAATGGCCAGAAACATAACTGGACCAGTCATATAAGCTCTTTAACTGAAAGGGCAGCTCTGGATATTCTGCAGTAAGTAATTAATCTCTTGTCTCCCTAAAACCTGTCCACCATCTTCAAGGCGCAGTCAGAAGTGTGTTGGAATGTGCTCCATTTGCCTGGATAAGTGCAGCTCCAACAACACCCAAGAAGTTCAACACCATCCAAGACAAAAAAAACTGCTTGATTGGCATACCATCCACTACATTAAAGATTTGCTCCCTTCACTATTGGCACACTGGCAGCAGTGTGTACCAATTACAAGATGCACTACAATAACTTGCCAAGGCTCCTTCGACAGTACCTTCCAAACCTGTGACCTTTACCACCTAGAAAAACAAAGGTAGCAGCATCCCTTCTAGTTACACACTATCCTACCTTGAAACTATATCACCGTTTACTGTGTCAAAATCCTGAAACATTCTCCCACATCAAAACTGTGGGTGTTCCAACACCACATGGACACATGTAATTGTGCTAGGAGCAGTTCAGAGATGGTTTACTAGACTAATACCAGGAGTGGATGGGTTGTTTTATGTCGAAAGGTTAGATTTGTATCCACTAGAGTTTAGAAGAGTAGAAGGTGACTTGATCAAAACCTCTAAGATCTTGAGGGGTATTGACAGGGTAGATGTGGAAAGGATGTTTCCTCTTTTTGGAGAATTTGGAACTAAAAATTAAAAATAATGGATTGCTCATTTAAGACAGAGATGAGGAGACATGTTTTCTCTTAGGGTCATAACTCTCTGGAACTCTCTTCCACAAAAGGCAGTGGAAGCAGAGTGTTTGAATATTTTTAAGGCAGAGCTAAGTTCTTGATTAACAAGGGGTGAAAATTGGGAGCGAGGTGAGGAAGGGAAATAGAAGGCCAAATACAAAACTCCTCCCAACCCCCTTTGCCCATATGACAATATGAATAGTTAAATGTGCGATAAACGATGAACAGCAGGCTCTTAAAGATGTAAGGGAAGTTAAAAGAGAACAGAGTTCTGCTGAAGGCTGTGAGTGAATGCATTGCATGGTGTGTTACTGAACAATTCAGACCAGGAGGTGTTGTGATTAGCTTCAAGTGTTCAAAGGTTAGTGGGGGGGAAAATAGCAGCAAATCACCCTTCATGTGATCACAAGCACGATTGCTGAAAGTGTATTTGTGAGCCTTGGGGCCCAAGTGTCTAGGTTGTATGATTACCCAAGTGAGTTCCTGCAGGAATTCTCTTCTAGTAGCATTTCAGGAACGGGACTTAAAAAAAACACACAAAGCTTGATCTAAAAAAACTCAGTAGGAAGGAGGAAGAGCATAAGATAGCACAATTGAAGGAACAAGACAGGGAAGTTGAAAGGAACAATGATCGTGGTGATGTTCAATAAATTGGAACTGTTGATGGGAAGTGAAGGAGGATCCTATATCAGTATTTTCCTATGTCCTTTTCACGAGTTCATGAGAGCTGCTAGCAGAACCATTGCAGGTTTGGGGCAGTGTTCAAATCACGAGTGGAGGCATGAGCTACAGAGAAGAAAAGAAGCTTCTCTTGTAAATACATTGGCTTTAGAAATGAAGGAGATATAGAAGATCCAGAATGGATCAGAAGACACGCAGTGGAAAGAATACTGGTATTCTTTGGTATGAAGTGAGAGTTGTTGGTTAGAGGTGTGGGGAAACTTAAAAGAATTGAAAGAACAACTTGATTTTTATTGTCCATGTCGGTGGCATGAAAGAGATTGAGATTTGGTTCTTCAAAACTGCTTCTGTGCAAGCAACAGAATTTTGTGTGCACTGACTGATGTTTCGGGAGAAATAGAGTGGATTCACTAACAAAAGAGTGTTGAACTGGAGGGTTGTTGGAAGAGATCATTCTATGGAAGAAGAAATAGATTGGGAGGAAAACAGCTCCGGGGGATCCTGAGTTGACAAGAAAACAATCAGAAAATAAATCATTAACAGCAGTGTAGTTAGAACAATTTAAGAGAAATCCACATAGCCATGGGCAAGTTCCCCTCCAAACCACTCACGATCCTGACTTGGAAACATATTGCCATTCCTTCGCAATCGCTGAGTCAAAATCCTGGAATTCCCTCCCTAACTGCATTGTGAGTCAACCCACAGCACATGGACTGCAGCGATTCAAGAAGGCAGCTCACCACCACCTTCTCGAGGGCAACTAGGGATGGACAATAAATGCTGGCCAGCCAGCGATGCCCATGTTCTACGAATGAATAAAAAAAAACCACATCATGGTATCTTATGTAAGACAGTAGAATGGAGAGCAGCAAGAGCCAAAACCTAGTAGGATCCTGAGTGAAGGATCTGACAGACATAGTGGAGATAAATTCTGACATTCTGTTTGTAGAACATGTTGATCAGGAAATATATGTGAAAACGTTCAGCTTTCTCTTTCAGAGAGATGGCTAAATTACCAGGGCAAAAGAGACAGGAAAGGAAGATTCACAGAAGATTTGATGTGCAAAAATTTAACCGTGCTTCTGTTTTCTCCTAGTTTTCCTTCATTATGACTCAAGCCATTCTGCTGTTCTCTCCAGAGACTTCCCTTATTCTGTCCTACTCGAGGAAAATCAAAGTCCGAGCCCATTGGTTGTTGCAGGGGCTGGCCACAATGTGTGCTGGTCTAGGTTTGACCATTATTAGCTATAACAAATACCTGAATGACAAACCACATTTTACCAGCTGGCATGGTCTGGTTGGCCTGGTGACTGTCCTTTACATTTGCATGCAGTCCATTGGTGGAGTGTCACTGCTCTACCCCAAACTAATGAGGAACTGGTCCCTATCCAAACTGAAACTCTACCATGCCACCTCCGGATTGGTTGCCTACCTGCTGGGCTGCACTAGTCTCCTGCTGGGTATGTGTTCAACATGGTTCATTGAAACAGCGACTGGTATTAGCTGGTACCTTGCAGTTTGCTGTCCAGCCCTGTTGGCATTGGTCCTCATGAACCAAATATCCAGTGCCTTCCTGAAGAAAAAGAGGATGCAGCCTTAAATCAACTTCTCCGTCCATTCAAAGATGCTCAACAATGACCTGGACTTGTATTAATCTGAAATTCTACTGCAGTGGAACTGTCAAAACTAACTTCCAACTATTTTACGAAGACCCATTCATCAGTACAGGTGACTGTCACGCCAAAATAAGAACAGTTCAGTGCAAAACCTGGACTTTATGATTCTACTCCATGCTAACTGATGCTGGGAGATTGAAAAGCGATTTGATCATCTGCTGCTTTGTGACACCGTTTAGAGTGTCAAGTGTCCTTATGTATGCTTCATCCATAATGAAATGTCTGTGTGTTTCTTCTTTGTTAATCAGCATGGCAGTGAGCAGTGCTGCGTCTTGGTTGTGTGGTGTTCTCTGAATGTTCCTTCTTTTGCTCTTACTGATTGAAGTTTAAGAAAATATTCAACAAAATGGAAACAAATGTTGTACTCCTGAGCCATGATGTTACATGAAGTCATGAACAAAAGTTCAGTGTTCGGACCAAAATGTTGTGCCTCCTGCATTAACCTGGAATTTTAAAAAATCTGTCATTTTAAACCTTTTGGGGTTTTTTTTGAGACCTCATTTCATGTAAGAAAATATTCCTTATCCCAACCCGCCTTAATTCCCCCATGTAGAATTTGCAACAAAGGTGGGTGTACAACCTCAGTCTTGTTTAGAATAGCTTATTTATTTATTAATGTTGATGTAATTTTAATTGTGCTGTTTTCTTCTCAACTTGCATATTCCAAATCCATGTACATGTTTAATGCTATTGCTTTCTGTCTGTGCGTTTGTCTGTGTTCCTAAGTGTTGCTCCTACAGTATTACATGAATAATTTATCCCACTGGTCATATATTGAAAGTTTTTTTAGAATGTTTATTAGACATTGTGTGTGTTGAGAGGATTGGCTTGTGCTTCATTAGTATGATCCCTGGCCCTTTTTCTGTGCTGTTACTTTCAAAGGCCGTTCCAATAAGTGGGGTGAACTTGGACATGTAGAGGGGACTGAAAACAGCAGATTCACCATTGCCAACTGCACTTGATATTCAGTTTTATTGAAGTCAGTGACTGGAATATGTGGTGGAATGTGTAACAGGCAATTAATGTGATGCAGTGTGTTTGGTGTCCCAACCCAATATCACACCCGGTATATTGTTCCAAACTGCAAGTGAGATCTTAGGCTCCAATGAATTATTTTCATCTTTCACAAGCAATTAAAAATTACTTAATCGTGCGATTATCCCTGGCAGATTATCTGTACTCTTGTCTTGTGCGTGTACAAGGGGCGGCACGTTGGCACAGTGGTTAGCTCTGCTGCCTCACAGCACCAGGGACCCGGGTTAGATTCCCGGCTTGGGTTACTGTCAATGCAGAGTTTGCACGTTCTCCCTGTGTCTGTGTGGGTTTTCTCCGGGTGCTCCAGTTTCCTCCCACAGTCCGAAAAATGTGCTGGTAAGGTGCATTGGCCATGCTAAATTCTCCCTCAGTGTACCCGAACAGGCACCGGAGTGTGGCAACTAGGGGATTTTCACAGTAACTTCATTGCAGTGTTAATGTAAGCCTATTTGTGACTAATAAATAAACTTAAATAATAAACTTACAAGTGTATGTGTGACTCTTACACACAAAAGACAAGAGTACAGATAATCTGCCATGGATGACAGAATCACAGCAGACATGAGATTCTTCCTGTGAGGGATTTGCTTGTGTGCGCAGTAAGCTTTCTTGTACAGTATCGTCACCTGTCATCTCCTAGTTGCTTTTGTTTGAACTGCAGCAGCCAGAGACTGGGCTGTGTTCCGACAGTAGACCAAAAGACTTTTGTAGATATAGACTATTACTCTGAACAAGGATGATCTGACATTGGACTGTAGCTCAAAGAAAATATTGCATCAATTACAGACTTTCTTTTAACTCTTAACAATATCCAGAGGGACTGAGAGAATCTCTATGGGCAGACTGATGACGAAAAATGTTCAAATTCTCATACTTCACATACTGGTCTGATCTGCCATATTTGAGCCCTCAATCCTCTGGATGGCTGAGGAAGGTCCTACAATTGAACAAAAGCAGTATATTAAGCGAACTCCAACAAATCCAAGCGCACTCACCCTCTTTCTTTAACATGTCATCTCAATAGATTCAGTATTGAGGTTACAGAGATGTATCCTGTTGATTGGTGTAATACTGCTAGATGCCTGTCGGATTTAGATAAGACTGCTTAACTATTGAATTTCATTGCTGATCAACTTGTGGCTGAATTCTATTGGTTTACTGAAGTTGTAATGAGCCAGGCAGTCAGTGCCTTCCAGCTCTGAATAAACAAAATATATGATCATCTTTTATGTGTTGCATTCTCTCTTGCTTGAGTGCTTTTTGTCTTCTGTTCAGTTAGGCTCTACGTTCCTTTGTACGAAATGCAAAGTGAGTGTCAGGAGGTGTCTGTCCCAAAAGCACAATGCTCATCGGTATTTTTATTTGTCTAAGTTTGGCTTGGTTGCTGTCCCTTTAAGTTCAGTCACTGCACATAAGTGAATGGATTTAAATTTTATGCAATAGTGTTACATCTCTTGCATTTTTTCCTACTGTTTGCTTCAATGGACAGGCTGCTTGCTGATTTGTGCTGTTGCACAAAGTCAGGGTCAACTCTAAAGACTGTAGAACCAGTTGCAGTTTAAGAACAAAAGCTGCATATTCCAGCTGAATTTAAAACATATGTTGCAAGCACTGTTGGAACATGTCTTGTTTCCGGCGGCATGGGGGTTGGGGGGTGCAGGGTAGATTTGAGCTAATTCTGGAGAAACTCTGGTTGTAATTTGTTCAGTTGTATATGTATGGCAAGTAATTATTTTTGAGTCCAAGTGTCACACGTGAATATCAAAGCAAGCCAGGCAACTGGAATTAAATTGAGTTAGTAGAAGATGGTGGAATTGATCAGCATCTTCACAATGAGAGACATGGCAGATATGTTAGCTCTTGTAGTCAGAAAAGATTATAAGTAAAAGTCTACATATAAAAGTTATATAGTTACATTGTGTCATTAATCAGTTAGAATATTCACCTTATTTGCTTAATATATTAAACTTAAATTAGGTCAGATGTGACTTACTTTCTAAGTTTAGAGGCATATAATAAACTCCAGTAGTTTAAAGGTAATTACCAGACAGGGTGTTATCTGGGGTTTGTTAACTTGGGAGTGTAATTGAAAACCTACCTTGGTCTTAAAGCTAGAATAGTGTTCATAGAATCATAGAATCCCTACAGTGCAGAAGGAGGCCATTCGGCCCACCGAGTCTGCACCGACCACAATCCCACCCAGGCCCTACCCCCACATATTTACCTGCTAATCCTTCTAATCTACGCATCTCAGGACTCTAAGGGGCAATTTTTAACCTGGCCAATCAACCTAACCCGCACATCTTTGGACCGTGGGAGGAAACCGGAGCACCCGGAGGAAACCCACGCAGACACGAGGAGAATGTGCAAACTCCACACAGACAGTGATCCGAGTCGGGAATCGAACCCGGGACCCTGGAGCTGTGAAGCAGCAGTGCTAACCACTGTGCTACCGTGCCGCCCAGTTGCTCGAATACATAATGTGTTGAGACTCACCGATGGGGTGCTGCAGGATCTGATAGCCAAACTAGCCTAAAGTAAGAAAGCTGAAAATGGTGGTGGCAGCACAGCCCACACAGAGTTCAGGCCAAACTTGAAACCAGTGGAATATTTTGTTGTAAAATAGTTTCAAGTAAGTGTACCACAGAGTCAAACCCCATTGGGGTGTTCGAGGTATCTAATGCCCCAAATGTAACAAAAGGGATGATGGTGCTGTGCGAATTGAGGTGAAAATGGGATAAATGAAAATAATCTAATGGAGCTGTAAAGGCTGACAGCAGAAGCATTATCAGCACCTCTTGTCAGAAAACCTGGGAGCAGTGGTTGTGATCTGAATTAGTTGGATTCAGTATTGAGTACAGAGGGTTGTAAAGTGTCTAATTGATAAATGAAGTGCGATGAAGCAGGAGCTAAATTCTGAAGTGAGGACATTCCAGAGTGGTGCCAAATCATATAAAAAGGCGAGGTTTCAACGTCCATCAAAATATGATCAACTAGTGTAACAGGGGAGTTTGGAAATAATTAAGAATTATTTATAAAGCACCGAAAATGTATTTAGAAAGTGCCTTTTGGGTTTCTAAGATGTCTCAAAATGCTTTATAGAGCGCAATAATCTATTTTATGTATTGATTGAGGGATAAATATTGGCCAGTGGATAGAGAAAAATTCTGCTGTAATTATGCCATTACACATCCACCTGAGAGGGCGGATGGACATCATTTCTGATAGTGTACCACTTCCTCAGCACTGTTGTGTTCACCTATATGATGTGCTCAAGTCTCTGGTGTGGGACTTGTACCCACAACCTTCTGACACGAATGGAGAGTGCTGACACATAGCTGACATTTCAGAATGAAAGGAGTTAGCAAAACGCACACTAGCCTGACCCTGCCATAAGAGGATATGTGGGCTCAAGCCACCTGGGGCAGCCAAATCCATGGGATGGTATAGTTACGCGAAGGGACTTTTGATCAAAAGTTACAAATTCCATCCAGGTTAGGTGGATTGGCCATGCTAAATTGCCCCGTAGTATCCAATGATGTGTAGGATAGTTGGATTAACCATGGTAAAGACATGGGGTTACTGGTATAGGACAGGGAGTGGGCCGAGGTAAGATATTCGTTTGGAGAGTCAGTGCAGACTCGATGGGCTGAATGGCCTCCTTCTGCACTGTTGGGATTCTATGGATTCAAACACATTGAGGGACAGGAACCGGAAGAGTAACAACAGAGAGTGGTACAGCAGATATACCTGAAAAAAAGCAGAAAGTGCTGGAAAAACTCAGCAGGTCTGGCAGCATCCGTGGAGAGAACAGAATTAACGAGCAAATTTTCCCCAAAATTTCTAAGCATCATGACAGCGAGAAACATGGGGTGAATCACGCCGGTCTCTCAGGCGCGCTCTGCATCGCAATCTTTCAACACTGTCATTTTTTTTGAGAGTTGGGAGCTTGGCATTGGTGACGGGGAGGGGTGTAGAGCAGGGCTTAAACATGCTGACTAAACTGGTTTGTAAGTCCATATGACCTTTTTCAGAGCAGATATACCTGATTGATTTACTATAGGTGGCCCATAATGTCTTGGAAATCTTCACTTTACTCATTCAATTGTTTTATCTTTTAACAAAATTGGCAATAGGTTAAACCTAAAATGAAGTTAAATATGATGCTCTACCACTTATTGAAGATGTGAATAATTCCAGTAACTAAAAAAAGGATTGAGAGATTGCTGTTTGTTGGTCTGGGCATCTTACCAAGGTATCCAGGCAAGTGAAAGCATTTCATAAGGTTAAGGGAATTGGGACTCATGTTGAAAGTGATCTGAGATACAGCAGCTGGAGGAATATATAGAATTCATAGAATCCCTAGAGTGCAGAAGAGGTCATTCAGCCCATCGAGTCAGCACCAACTCTCTGAAAGAGCACCCTATCTCGGCCCAATCCCCTGTCCTAACCACGTAGCTCTGCTCATTGGTCATGGCCAATTCATTTAACCTGTACATTTTTGGAGCGTGGGAGGAAACCAGGGCATCCTGAAGAAACCCATGCAGACACGGAGAGAATATGCAAACTCCACACAGACAGTCATCCAAGGTCCCTGGTGCTGTGAGATAGCAGTGCTTTAAGGATTCTTTAAGGGTTGTTGGTTAGGCTGCTCAGCACCTGGATATGTGGCCCCATGTTTCCCTTAAATTTGCATCTGGGTTCAATCTGAATCATGAGTCTCCGATTCGAGATTGTAAATTGAGAGAGGTGGATACTCAATGAGTCCTTTGAATCCTCATGCATCAGTTGCTGAAAGTAAGCATGCAAGTATAGCAGGCAGTAAAGCAGGCAAACGGTATGTTGGCCTTCATAGCGAGAGGATTTGAGTATAGGGATGTTTTGCTGCAATTGTATAGGGCGTTGGTGAGGCCACACGTGGAACGTTGTGTGCAGTTTTGGTGTTCTTATTTGAGGAAGGATGCCCTTGCTATAGAGGGAGTACAGCGAAGGTTTACCGGGCTGATTCCTGGGATGGCAGGTCTGTCATATGAGGAGAGACTGAATTGGTTAGGATTATATTCATTGGAGTTTAAAAGAGTGAGAGGAGATCTCATAGAAACTTACAAAATTCTAACAGGGTTAGATAGGGTAGATTTAGAAAGAATGCTCCTAATGGTGGGGGAGTCCAGAACTAGGGGGTCATAGTTTGAGGATAAGGGGTAAACCTTTTAGAACTGAGGTGAGGAGAAATTTATTCACCGAGAGGATGGTGAATGTGTGGACTTCACTCCCACCAACCAAAACGTTGTCTGATTTCAGAAGAAATTAGATATAGCTCTTGGGACTAAAGGGATCATGGGATATGGGAGGAAGGTGGGATCAGGATATTGAATTTGATGATCAGCATGCATCTTTAGACACTAAGGGACAATTTGGCATGGCCAATCCACCTAACCTGCACATCTTTGGACTGTGGGAGGAAACCGGTGCACCTGGAGAAAACCCACACAGACAAGGAGATAACATGCAAACTCCACACACTTACCCAAGGCTGGAATCAAATCCGGGTCTCTGGTGCTGTGAGGCAGCAGTACTAACCACTGTGCTATCATGTCTGTCAACATTGCTGTTGGCCCAAATTTAGAGGTAATTACTCAGAAGTGGTGCGAATGAATGGCGGAGCAGGCCTGAAGGGCCGAATGGCCTACTGCTTCTAGTTTCTATGTTTCTTTGATTCACAAAGAGGCTTACTGCCTGAAACACGTGAGTGTGCTGTGACTGCTCAGAGGAACTCTTTAAAAATGGCAACGTTTGTAGTATCATTGTTAACAGGACAATAAATCTACCTGTCCCATTTTAAGGCTGTCACTGCCACATTGACACCAATTTTGCATGGATAAAAAATGACCCTATTATGTTTCTTAGTCGACTGATTCAAAATGATTGCAGCTCAATGGTGGGTACTGAGAATGGGACTGACCCTCTGCACATGCCAGGATCAATGACATCTGCCATCTTCAGTATGGCCCATGTATGACCATTCTTCGTGTTCCACACAGTTAACCCATCGGTATTCGCACCACTTCTGAGTAATTACTTCTAAATTTGGGCCAACAGCAATGTTGACAGACATGATAGCACAGTGGTTAGCACCGCTGCCTCACAGCACCAGAGACCTGGATTTGATTCCAGCCTTGGGTAAGTGTGTGGAGTTTGCATGTTATCTCCTTGTCTGTGTGGGTTTTCTCCAGGTGCACCGGTTTCCTCCCACAGTCCAAAGATGTGCAGGTTAGGTGGATTGGCCATGCCAAATTGTCCCTTAGTGTCCAAAGATGCATGTAGATTAGGGGGATTAGCATGGTAAAATAAGTGTGGTTATGGGGATAGGGCCTGGGTAAGAGTCACTGACACTCATGCATCTCCAATCAAACTGGGTTTAGGCCCAATCCTTGCAGAGGCATGAGGCACACCAAATGACCTTGGACCGCATTACAGGATGGCAGATCAGGTCACTGATTAAAGGAGGTGACGATGAAGGAGAGCAATTGGGAATGGGGCGACCAGGAGGGGCACAGACAGGAAGAAGTCAGTTGAGAAGGGGTTGATTGGGTAGAGAGGCAATTGGGAAGGGGTCACTGAGGATGAGATAGCCTGATCACCACCGTCCTTGGTTATGAGGAAAAGAAATGCATTTATATAGCACCTTTCACAACCACCAGACAGTCCTAGGTCAATGAAACACTTCTAAAGTTTAGTCAGTGTTGTAATATAGGAAATATGGCAACTAGTTTGGACACAGCAAGCGTCCACAAAACATGACCAGATAATCTGTTATTGTGATATTGAATTGAGGGATAAGTTTCAGCCAGAACACCAAGGAGAATGCCCCTGCTCTTCTTCCAAATAGTGCCACGTCGCCTGACAAGGTCTCAGTTTAACATCTCGACCAAAGACAGCACGGCCTCAGTATAGCACTGGAGTGTCAGCCAAGATGGTGGTGCTCACAGTCTGGAGTGGGACTTGGACCCAAAAACATCTGTCTCAGAAGTGAGAGAGCTACCACCTGAGCCACAGCTGTTACACAAGGAGAGCAGAAAATGTGGAAAGTAGTTTGGAGGTATCAGTGACCTGTATTCTTTGAACAGGTGCTCCTTCCAGCTCCACGTTCAGTTAATATATCTTGTGATCTTACCTTGTTCGTTGCAGTTTGCTGTTGTCTCAGTAAGGACCCCCTGTTAAGCTGCACATAGACCTGGTTTTCCTAAGTGCAGCCTGTGCTGGTGCAAGCAGCAGTTACCTCCGGGCAAGCCAGCAGGGTCCAAAACAGCAAATAAGCCCCTTACTTACATATGAAAGCCTAACACACTAGGCGAGGGCTCTGCACACTGAATGTTTGGCCTTGTGTTGGCAGTTGGTACATTTCCGGTTCATAGTAAGATGTGTTTCCTGCTGCCACATTGGAAGCTTAGCGTAATGACTTTAATGAGTTCCACAAGGTAGATTTATTAGACTATGAGCTCCTTGATTGAGGCAGTTGTAGCTGTCCAATCCAGGAGCCCTGCAGAAGTATATAATGTGGAGTGTCCGGGTTACTGGCACTCAGGGTGTACACTCAGTACTGAGAAGTACCTGTCTGAACTTTACTAGCACTTGTAAATAAATCTGTATTTGGTGATGGGACACTGACCTCGTGGGGGTTATTTCACTTAGAACATCACATAGTACCCAACAACAAAACCTCTGAGCCTCTGTATCCAAATAACTAGAATGGCTGATAAAGAGAAGAATGTCTGTTTGTCAGTGAAGCAACACATGGAAGCTAGCGGGCCAGGAAGGCAGACTTAGATTGTCATCCTTTTATTTCTGGAAAGAAATTCCAGCCCAGGATAATCTGTCTATCCTTTGTACTTCTGTGTGGGGGAAAGACTGTCCTCTGTTTGAGCTTTGTGTTTTTTTTGTATAATAATGCATTTTTAAAATGTAATCAAGCAGAATTTGTCGGGCAGACCTTGTCAGAGGATGCTGGGTAATCGCATTCCTTCTTTGTGCTTGGGCAACATGACATAGGGGTTTAAATAATTCTGGGCTGCATTTCATTCCACTTACACAATGAGATCAGATTAGTTATCCCATTAAAGAATATTTTTGAGGTACTAAGCAGATAGTGCTTACAATGTAATTAGTTTATGAGGCCATTATCTGAACGCATCGGGTCTTTCTCCAAAGAGATGTGCACTAGAAGATCCAACTAATGTAATTCAATCCCAGTTTAATCCAGTTCCCATTTGCAGTTGTTTGCCAATAGGGATGAAACAGCTTGTCCTTTTTGGTCCACTAATTTATTTTAACATTCAAAGGATTATGTCTGCCATTAGGTAGCATTAACCCGGCATAAATTCAATATGTATGGGAACAAGGTTCCCCTCCAAGCCACACACCAGCCTGATTTGGAACTTCATTGTCATTCCTTCACTGTGGCACAGTGGTTAGCACGGCTGCTTTACAGCTCCAAGGACCCGGGTTCAATTCTGGCCTTGGGTGACTGTGTGGAGTTTGCACATTATCCCTGTGTCTGCGTGGGTTTCCTCCGTGTGCCCCGGTTTCCAAAGATGTGTGGGTTAGGTTGATTGGCCATGGTAAATTGCCCCTTAGTGTCCCAAGATGCGTAGGTTAAATGGGATTAGCCATGGTAAATGTGTGGGATTACGGGGATAGGACTGGGGAGAGGGCCTAGGTAAGATACTCCTCAGCAAGTCGGTGTAGACTCAATGGGCGGAATGGCATCTGTAGGGATTCTATGATTTCTATGATTCACTGTCACTGGGTCAAAATCCTGGAACTCCCTAATAGCACTCTGGACGTACCTACACCACATGGGCTACAGCAGTTCAAGAAAGTGGCTCACCATCACCTTGAGGGCAAATGGGATGGGCAATAAAAATGCTGGCCTAACCGGCAACACCCACATCCCATGAAAGAAAGAAAGATTATAGAATGAAAGTTTGGAAAATAATGATACTGATTCAAGAACTTAGACTGTTGAGGGTGAAAATCTAAATATCTGGGCCCCCACTAAACCACACATTACTACCTAACCATTTACATCATTTTGTGTCGAGTTAGATAATCCCAACAATAATAAATCAAATCAAGAGGGCAGGATGTGACATCAGGAAGGTAGTTGTGATGTTGCTTGCCGCCTTTCTTGAAAACTGGCAAGTGGAGGAATGATTTTGATTCTGGAATTTGAAAACCAATCATCTTACCAATTGCTTTTCCATTTTTCACAGGTGTTTGTGTTAATGGCTTCAAAAAAATTAGCTACAATTCAATCAATCATCTTTCATATCTTTAGATTTATTGTCTGCTAAGTTAGCATAGAGTAGGCCATTCAGCACAACTAGTCCAAGCCCAAACACATGTATCCCATTGGAGGTAACAGGGGAAAGGGGGTGGTTGTTCATGGGGATCTTGTTTGGCATTTCTCTTGATCTGGATGAGGAATGGGAGGGGGGAATGGGTCCGGAAAGTGCAGCACCAGCTACTGGAGGAAAGAGGGAGTGGAGGGACAGAAAACAAGGAGGGCTCTTCAATTAGGCCCTCAAGATGCCCATTGTTTGGGTTTTGAATTGCAACAGTACTACATGTTCCACCTGGCTTGCCAGAGTTCTGTGACTAGAGGCAGTGTCTCTGGAGACTGCCATCTTGAGGTCAGACCAATAAAGAATTACAATGAGAAAGCACTGAGAAACTCTGTTGCCTTTGAATGTGAAACATCCACCAAGAGTCTTTAGAGAGCACAGCTCCTACATTACATGAATCAGGAGCAATGCCTGAGGAATTTGCACTTCACCAAGGAGGCTGTCATAGAGACCTGTGGCTTAGAGAAACAAAGGCTCAGATCTCATAGCACTGCCAGGATGACATTGCTGTCAGAGTAGAACTTAATTTTTACTCTTTGCTTCTGTGGCAGCCCAGTAGGTTTCAATCTGTGGGAAAATTGGCACAAGGGGCACCTTTCCTTTGAGTACCATCTCAGATTTGAGTTTAGTTCTGTCCAAATGAATATATTCCCCTTTTGAACCATGTGACTTGAGGTTTTGTATGAGGTGATTGTGCTTCTTGCAGTCCTACTATCTCCACTGCAAGTGCTTGAAATCCATGCACTGGTTATCAAGCACCATCAGATAATTAGGCATGAGCTTCTGAGATGAAGAGTCATCTCACTTCTGTGGTGATATAAACAGGGCCTAGTTTTAAGGCTGATAAAATTGGATATCCTAAATTAAAGAATTGGGCATATTAAAGTCAAACGCAGTCAAACCTCAGGCAGGCCAATTGTACAATACACAAACGTGTCTGCGCCTGACCCATCAACCACCCATCAAAGGTCGTTACTGAGACTTAGCAGGAGATCATGGCACCTCATTGAAATGCACCGGCCTATTGTTAGAAGCCCAGATCGGGCCAGACTTTCTGTCACCAAGAGTTCCTGTAGATACCTTATCTGATAACAAGTTCAACAACATGGAGATGGGACACCTGGGGGGCGGACCCTAATGTCCTGTCAGGCAGACATCAAGAAACCCACTGGGTATTGGAACCCCCTCCTGGAACCTCATTGGCCGGAAGCCAGAGAAGTTTCTGGAAAGGCAAACAGGCTGGGGGATAAAGGGACACACTGTGAGACACACAGGAGCGAAGACTCGACGAAGGAGGCGGCCTTGCCCATTCGGAAGACTGACTGAAGAAGGAAAGAAGCTGCCATTGAGACTCACCTTCGTGACGATGGACCAGAGGGACTCAGAGAATCGGGCCTGCAGTTCAACCAAACCATCTTTACGGGTAGTATACTTGAATCTGCTGGGGTATCCTCTTGTTTTATGTGGGTAATTTAAGGGTTAATAGTGTTATTATTAATAAACTTGTTGAGCCTTTACTTGTGTTTGTCCTTTGTCCATCTTGCAAATAAGGACACCGGGGTAAAACCTTGGAGTAAGTAAACAGGTTGAAAGTATCTGAGAATTAACAGGTACTACACTTCTTGTTTCAGATAGTTTTATACAAACCAGGAAATCATCCTCCTCACCTTTTGTCCTTTCTGAACTGGTTCAGCAGATATCTCCACTGAATTACTGATTGGTGATACATTGATTTCAGAAGGTCTCCTCTCCTGCACAATCAATAAATTCTGGTTGTGTATGGAAGAAGTGATCCGTTGAAGGTCCAAGGTCTTATTCATTCAGCCTCCCCCATATAACCACTCGATGAATAAAAATAATGAGATGGGAAAAGGTTCTTGGCTGAAACCCAAATAGTTTCCTGTTCTTGTTCCATTTTTACAGGAGTTTGTAGTAACCACGTTCTGAAGATTGATTTCAGATGTTTTAGCCAATCATCCTTTATTTCTTTAAATGTGCTGAATGCTAAGTTGTGCACAGTTTGAAGATTTTTTTTGAGAATTAAAACAAGTGGGAAGGAAGGAGACAAACCAGAATGAGTGATTTAAATGACACTAATTTTGGGCTTTACCAACCTGTTCATCCTGGTTCAGGTCCTCACTATCCAGCATCCTTGGCCTAGTCCTCACTTACAACATCTGTTTCTAATCAACGCTACTTTCACCAACCCCATTGCAGAGTCTACCTTGCATTCCACTGTCCCTTTGTCCTATCTTCAATCTTCCTGTCCTCCAAAGTTCGTTGGGAATAAGGAAGTCTTAGCAAAACCGTACAAGGCACTAGGTAGACCATACCAGGAATACCATGAACAGTTTTGGTGGAGCAGACCCGATGGGCTGAATGGCCTACTTCTGCTCCTACATCTTATGGGGGTACACTTTGCAAAAAACTCCATGCCCATTATTCTGTTCTAAGGAGAGATATACTGGCATTGGAGGCAGTCTAGAGAAGGTTCACTAGGTTAATCCTGGCTACGGAGGGATCTTCTTATGAGGGAGGTTGAGTAGGTTGGGTCTGTGTTCATTGGAGTTTAGAAGAATGAGAGATGACCTTATTGAGACATATAGGACATATACCAAGTATTAAGTGTAGAATCACTTAAACAATAAACATGCTGCAGTTGTTTAGTATATGACCATGACTACAGTGGAATGTATGTTTTATAATAAACCCGACCTTGGGTATTTCTGAAAGAAGAGACATGTTGTTAAAGTTTTTTGTCTTGTACTCTTTAGGATAGAATTGCAAGAATACTAATACTCAAAGGGAATAACAAATTATACTACATTAGAAATGGGGTGCTGATTTTTTGTCATGTTAGCTCTGATTGGTTGTTACGTTGCCATGGAGAATACACCAGGGGCTATTGTTGTCCCCCATCCCCCAGTGCTTTTGTTTATCCAAAAAGGTGTGTGGTGATATAAACAGGGCCTAGTTTTAAGGCTGATAAAATTGGATATCCTAAATTAAAGAATTGGGCATATTGAAATCAAACACAGTCAAACCTCAGGCAGGCCAATTGTACAAATACACAGACGTGTCTGTGCCTGACCCATCAACTACCCATCAAACATCTACTGAGACTTAGCAGGAGATCATGGCACCTCATTGAAATGCATCGATCTATTGTTAGAAGCCCAGATCGGGCCAGACTTTCTGTCACCAAGAGTTCCTGTAGATACCTTATCTGATAACAAGTTCAACAACATGGAGATGGACACCTGGGGGGCGGACCCTGGTGTCCTGTCAGGCAGACATCAAGAAACCCACTGGGTATTGGAACCCCCTCCTGGGACCTCATTGGCCGGAAGCCAGAGAAGTTTCTGGAAAGGCAAGCAGGCTGGGGGATAAAGGGACACACTTTGAGTCACACAGGAGCGAAGACTCGACGAAGGAGGCGGCCTTGCCCATTCGGAAGACTGACCGAAGAAGGAAAGAAGGAAGAAGCTGCCATCAAGACTCACCCTCGTGACGACGGACCAAAGGGACTCAAGAATCGGGCCTGCAGTTCAACCAAACCATCTTTACGGGTAGTATACTTGAATCTGCTGGGGTATCCTCTTGTTTTATGTGGGTAATTTAAGGGTTAATAGTGTTATTATTAATAAACTTGTTGAACCTTTACTTGTGTTTGTCCTTTGTCCATCTTGCAAATAAGGACACTGGGGTAAAACCTTGGAGTAAGTAAACAGGTTGAAAGTATCTGAGAATTAACAGGTACAACAGGTGCAATACCTTGACATATTCATTTTGCCTGCAGAAGAGAGGTCCCTGTATATGAATATATGTGTAGCTTCTAGCAAGCATTAATGATCTATGTGAGCCCGACTGATAATCTTAAATTGATTGCTAGTGTAATTCTTAGCACACTCGGAATTGTTTGGTAAGTTCTGTCCAATCACAGAACCACATCTAACATTAGACATTATGTTCTGAGTTTTACAAGCATGGGCTGGTTGAATCCAGTTAGTACACTGCTTAGCAAGCAGCCAAAAGTATGTACTGTTTTATATGATCTGCCCATCATTGGGATGTTCATCCTACATATTTGGCATCACAATGGCACTGAAATTCATAAACTATATTACTCATTTGTGTGGTAGGCAGAATGTCTTTTTGACTTGACGGCAGTATCCTGTTAGTGGAAAACGTCACCCGTGTCGTCACTGCACAGTAGCCATTTAATCAGTTGCTCAAGGTTTTGAGATACTTTAGGCTTCCAGGGTAATTTGAGGTAGAAAGTGGCAGTATTAGGCCCATTTACGAGTATACGTGACACACAGCAAGCAGTAATCAGACCAGGGCAACCATTATCTCACACAAGAGCTTTGATGTGCCCTATTTTGGCGTCAATTGCAGAGTTCTCACACCATCCTCCCTCTGCAATCTTCTTCAGCCCTATATCCCCAGCACACAAGCTCAGATCTTTTGTATGTCTCCCTCCCTCCAGTGTCAGCCACCATTCTGCATAGTCAAGTTCTCTCTCTAACCCATTGGAGCGTAAGAATTGCTAGATAAAAATAAATCAAAGTGCATCCAGTTTACCTTCTACACCAATCTATTATCCAACATTATGCCATGTAATGTACACTGTTGTTGCAGCGAGGCTGTGATCTGGAGCAGCATGGTGGCACACTGCTGCCTCACAGCACCAGGGACCGGGGTTCGGTTCCCAGCTTGGGTCACTGTCTGTGCGGAGTCTGCACATTCTCCCCGTGTCTGTGTGGTTTTCTTCTGGTGCTCCGGTTTCCTCCCACAGTCCGGAAGACTGCTCAATTCTCCCTCAGTGTACCCGAACAGGCACCAGAGTGTGGAGACTAGGGGTTTTCACAGTAATTTCATGCAGTGTTAATGTAAGCCTACTTGTGACAATAATAAATAAACTAAACTATCCCTTTAAGAGCACAAGGTCTAGTTGCTGTAAATAAGTACATCCAGTACAATTCCGTAGATTGGCAGCTGCTTATAAATCTTACACGAGATCTTTGTTATTGAAGTCAGAGAAAAACAGTAGGAAGTGACTGGCTTTTTAAAAAAAACTACAGTTGAAATTAGGCAACGTGTACATTAGCTGTAGAGAGCTATATGTAGGTAAAGGAGCAAGCTGGCAGCAGTAGTATTTCCGTGCCTGTGACTTGTGTGCCCTTCCACAGGTGAGACCTGCAGTTATTTTACTGTGTGTCTCATCACCTTCAATAAAGGCCTCAAAACCTACTTCCTTGACCTTGCTCTCACTCACCTCCCCCAATTTCTGCTTCCTCCCTGATGTTACCTGGAAAAAGGGCCATATAATCTGAAGCCTTAGTTATTGATCGATGGTGCAAGGGAAGGAACCCCAGTGTACCAAAGTCCAGAAAAAAACCCAGTCAGTGTAAACTGTATGACAGGTATTATTTTCAATGAAATGAGGGCACAGAAAGATGAAAGTGTGCAGGAGATGATATTTTAAAACCATTTACTAAAAGTGAGGGAATCTCTTTTGTCCCTTTGATTTACATTCTATCTGTTTTTCTTCCTAAGATTGACAGGGTTGGAATTTTTTGAAACAATGCATTTGCTGTGTTGTTTCAGTTTTGGTTTTATTTCAGAATGCTTTTAAACTGCTGCTTAAAGGAGCAGTTTGTTTGCAGTTTGTTTCAGGGTTAGTGACTATCGAATGATTATGATGCTGATGTAGGGGCTGTAATATCTTTCATATTGAACCATGACAATGACACGCTGTGTGACCATACGGCAAATTCATTATCTTTAAAATGGGTATTGATTCAAAAATACATAACCTCAGGAAATCCACCACTCTGTACAACCCACAGCATACTCTACATTTCTCCAACACTGGCCTCTTGCCCACCCACCCCACCAGGCATTCACCTCCACCCAACCACCATTAGTAGCCATTCCTTCATCTGCCTGAGCCCTGAGTTTTGAAGTTCCCTCCCCTACGTCTCTCCACTGACCTATCTCTTTGACAAAGATCACTTGTCCTGATAGCGCCTTATATATACAGAGAACGGGGTGATTCTCCCAGCCCGCTGTGCTGCTCAAGCAGCACAATGGGCAGGGTGACATCAGCGGAGTCCGTTTTGCGGGCTTCCCGCTGGCGCCATGGCCTCTGCAAGTCTCCCAGCCCAAGGTTTTCAGAGTAATCAGCTCTGCACCAGAAATCGGCGTGGAGCTGATTTCAATATGCTAATCGGCACTTCAATATCATTAGTGGGCCTGGGACTGAAGCCCACCAGCATCTCCCCCCCCCCAAACCAGGAGTGGTTCCCTCCAGTGGGGTTTACAGCTGCTCCTCACTGACAGGGAACAGGTGGCCCGACCCCGCTGGAGTGAAGTGAGATCATTGAGGCCCCCCCAGGAGGTCGGGAGTAAGGAGGGGGGTCCTTGGACAATGCCAGCTTGGCAGTGCCAGCCTGACCCCCTGTCAATGCCCAAGGGGCAAACTGGCAATGCCCTAAGAGCACCTTGGCACTGTCCACGGGCCTATTTGGGAGGAGGGCCCTGTTTGGGAATTGGGGAATCGGGGTGGGGGGGTCCCACTGCCACTCTGCATTCAGGATCGTGGGTAGAGAGAGGGGGGACGGTGATCGGGGCTGGCCATCGAGGTGGGGGCTGCCAGGAGTGGGGGTGATTTGGGAGTTCGGGGCTGGCCACCCAGGTGATGGGAGGGCTGCTGCTGGGTGGGGGTTTGGGGAGATCGGGGCTGGCCAGGCAGTGGGGACATCGAGGCTTGCCCGGGGCGGTCTGGGAGGCTAGCAATCGGGAGCTGGGGAGGGGTCGGAAGGCCAGTGATGGGGGTTTGCAGGGCTGGCCACGATTGGGCTGGCCCCTGGTTGGAGGCCGGCAATGTGATGTGCTGCCGGCCTCCTGGGCGGGAATAAGCTACACACACTGATTTTCAGACGGAATCCCGCTAGGCCACTCTCTGATGCACAGAGTATGGGAGATTTAATCTGAAAATCATGCTGGAAAAATCAGTGGGGACTTGGAATTTTTTGGGAGAATCCCAGCCAATATCTTCAGAGAAGAGGAGATTTTCCTTTGGAGTGTTCAAAATCACGATGGGTTGGGATAAAGTAAATAGGGAGAGCCGTTTCCATTGGTGGAAGGGTCAAGAACCAGAAGGCATCAGTTTAAGATGATTGGTAAAAGAAGGAATGACAATGTAAGGAAAATCTTTCAGTTGAGTGGTTAGGATCTGGAATGCACTGCCTGAGAATGCAGTGGAGGCAAATTCAATTGTGATTTTCAAAAGAGAATTGAATAATTATCTGAAGCGAGAGATTTGCAGAGCCAAGGGGAAAAGGGGGAGGAGTGGGCCCAGCTGAGTCACTCTTAAAGAGAAGCCAGTATTGACACCACAGGCCAAATAGCCTCCATCTGTACTGTAACCATTCAATGACTCAAGTTTATGGCTCTGTATGACTTGGGTTGAATTTTGTCTGATAACACTCCATTCAGGCATCTTGGAACATCTTACTGCATTACGAGCAAATACAAGTTAAGCTCTTGGATATCTGGGGGATTGCTGGTGACCCAACTTTATCATGATAGTTGCATGGAATACCATGATAAATTATGCATGATTATAGCTGCCACATTAAAGAGGACAGTTCCAAACATCATCAATGATCTGAGGCAGGGCCATTAAGAAAGAAGACAGAGAGCACAGAATATGTTGAGTGTTTTGGAATCACAATAGATTGAATTTCATTATCATTTGATGATTTGATATTGCATACACGTCCTGTGATTCTATCAAGTTACTGAAGGATGGGTAGTACACAGACTGATTGGATTACAAGGAACTGGCACAGTCTTGGGTTCTGATCTCAGAAACTGAGAGTGGATCTCAGTTTCGTATAATGTAAAATTTGGCAAGATCTGTGGAGGGGAGGGGATTGCTTCTGTTACAGTGAAGAAAAGATTCAGTGAATGGAGTTACAGAATGGAGAAGTTTTCATTTCCATTCAACACACTATGAATTTCTGATCTCTGCTACAATGTAGTGTGGGGAAGAGGGGAACGTTAATTGAAGGTTAAGCATCTCCTCACAGAGCCGGAGAAAATTCAGTGAGACGATATTGAAGGAGCCTCAGCAATGAGCTGTTACCATACAGCCCCTTGTGTGTTGTCCTGAATGACATTCAAAAAAAAGATCTTGGATTTTTATAGCATCCTTCATGATCTCAGAATGCCCCAAAATGCTTTGCAGCCAATATGTCGAGACTATTGTAATGTAGGAAACGTGGCAGCCAGTTTGCACACAGCAGGATCCCACAAACAGCAGTGTGAGAATGACCAGATACTAAGATGTTGGTTGGGGTATGAACACTGGGGTGAACTCTGCTTTTCCTCTTCTGCCATTCTCTTCTGCCATTGCGCACTACCTCCCTCTGCAGGAATTCGCGCAAGTTAAGCCCCGCCCATAGGTATATCTGTGTTTCTGTCTATGTTATTCTGCTTGTCTGTGTGCACAGATCCATGTTTCTGGCTCTCTAACTTTATGTCTGTGTGCATGTTTATTATTTGTTTTTCAGTGCCTGAGTGACTATCAGCATGTGTAACTGTCTGCACATGTGCCTACATGTGTGTATATCTGTATGTGTATCTGTTTGCACATGTGTGTATATCTGTATGTGTGTGTATCTGTGTATCTGTCTGTGTTTCTGTATGTGTGTGTATCTGTCTTTGTATGTGGTGTATATGTGTGGGCTGGAATTTCCAGCAAGCATGAGGATCCAGATGTCGGGTCCATGTAGAGGTTTTGAATGTGTCCATGTCTTCAGAACACCCGCTGAGACAGCCTTCCAGGAATCGTTCACCTAATTGGCTGCCTCTTTGCTCACCATCCTATTCAGTGAGTGGGCTCCTGATGCTGTGGGCACAATCAGATGTCAGGCTGGCAGCCCCACCATGAGAGGTGAGTGCTGTTAAGGACACAGGAAAATGGTGCCCTCTGCTGCCTACATAGAAATAATAGAAGTCTGAAGCCATTAGGGCCATCGTACTCGAGAGGAAACTCCAGCAGAGGTGTATTCATAAAAGGAACTACAATATTTCATCCTTGGCACGCGGGGAGCCATGTACGTAAAGTACTAACACTGGGGCAAAGTGGCTCCTTAGTGCAATTGGACTAATTGAGTTTCCACCTCCATAGAGCAGGGAATCCACTCAGTTACCAATTCATCCCTGGGAAAGTGTCTCGGAGGCAGGAATGTGTCAAGGAGTTGTCCTGATATGGCTGGCTGTTATTTTTCTGGCACCCCCTACCCCTCTGCTTCCAACACCATCTCCACAGAGCTGGGTCCTGTGTGTCTGTGAGCATTCATGAATTCTCTGTGTGCCAGTATATCTGTGTCTATGTTTGCGCATACGTATCTTTTTTTCTATCTCTGTGGGGCCAATTTTCCAGCCTCGCTGTGCTTGGCACAGATCGCACTAATCCGGGAAAATTGCACGCGGGCTTAAAAATGGGTTTTGCGCCCAGCGCCAAACAATTTGCAATTGTCCCAGTCCCTTGCTACTGAATATCACCCAGAAAGGGTGCGAGCACTCTTAGCACACTTAAAGTAGCATTTAAATATGCTTAGCCCGATCAACGCTGGATTCCCCCAGCTCCCGGGATTTTTCCACTCCCAGGCGTGCGCGAACCCGACGAGAATCACTACTGGTCTCCACTAGTGGAGACCTGGCATGATGGCCACACTGGGGAGCTCGGAGGCTATTGAAGCCCTGGGTGGTCGGGGACATGACTGGGGAGTGCCCATCTGGTAGTGCCCACAGAGGATGGGGTATGAAGGGGGACCCATTGGGAGGGCCCCATAGGCCCTGATGCCAGGAAGGGGTGGGGAAATATGCCGCCGCTGTAGGAGGGGGGTCCTGATGTCCATGGGGGGAGTGTCGGGGTCTTTCAGTGCACTGTTTGATTGGAGCGCTCTTTTAAAACAGTGCCCGATCGCTTTGCAGTCAGGCCCACTGGCATGTTTAGGCTCCGCCCCTCCCAGAACGTGGGTAACTCACCACTCTCCCAACAAATGGGTAAGCGTGAGATGCTTGCAGTCCAGACCGCGACAGTCTGTTCTGGTTTTCTCACTCTTTTGATACACATTCCTCCCCGTATGTGTGGGTGCATCCATGTTTCTGTCTGTTTACCTGAGATTTTTCAATTTGAAAAGTAGGCAATGATATATTTCCATTAGGGGGCAGCACATACTCACTCCCTTATATAAATATTTCAATGATAGCGACACTCACATCACATTTATAAAGATTTATGTATGTTCTTTCTCTGACAGCAGCCAAAATCGGCTCTTTTTACTTGGTACTACATGTTATACACATTTGCCCCATACCTTTACTCGCTTTTGTGTATGTGCCGATAATGTTGAAGAAATTTGGTGTTTGTCGCTTTAATTGGGTAAAACTTTGAGTGAGAAATTGGGCTTGTTAGTATCCAATGTTTGGGCATTATGAGTGTCCTTTGAGTGTCCACAGCATGTACGCAGACCTGTTAGGCTAATCATGCCAGATGCCTTGTTAGTTTAGACTATAGCATGCACAAAGTCAACATCCATCGGGAACAGGCAGGTCCTGGCATCAATCCATTTGCAATATGCCGCCATTGGTGATATTTTTGAATTCAATACTGCAGCCAATGCCCTCACTTAACCTCAGAGAGTGTTCAGCAGCTTGAAGGATGCCTCCTCCTCCCCCTAATAGCAATGTCACCTCAGTAGAAGTTAGGTCCTGCTATGGTTTACTCATATGCGTGTCAGGTATGAGTCCTGATCGATAGAGATTGTTAGTAAGTGGGTGATGAGGGTGCAGTGCTTTGTGGAGTTGGTGGGAAATGGCATCTGAGGACGCATTCACTGAACTTGACCACTCACGTGAGGTCATTGAACTTTTTGTGGCACTGCATTGACCTCCATGCCTATCTGCTCCCACTGCCTTTTGATGGTGTGTCTGGAGGAACTCCGATCCCTTGTGGATCCAGAATTATTATTCCTACAGTTTCATTTTCACTATCCTGGAAACCTCATCACAAAAGCAACATCACCACATGTACTGCAGCGTTTCAAGGAGTAAAGCCCACCACCATCTTCTAGAACAACTAAGGATCAGCAGCAAAGTGACCTCAGTGTTTCCCACATGCACACAACAAAGAATAAAAATTCACATGAGAAGCAATTTACCTGCCGGTTTCCTCCACCAAAACCTGAAGCACAGCGTTTGAAAACCTTGGAGCCCACTCTCTTCCTTGTGTCATTCTTCACTTTTCCCAAGATCAAGTTCTCTTCATCTGTGGGTCCCAATATTTGCACTGGTCACAATGCATCACCCGTTTAAGAGGTGCAGGTTAGAACAAAGAACAAAGGACAAAGAAAATTACAGCACAGGAACAGGCCCTTCGGCCCTCCAAGCCTGCACCGACCATGCTGCCTGACTGAACTAAAACCCCCTACCCTTCCGGGAACCATATCCCTCTATTCCCATCCTATTCATGTACTTGTCAAGACGCCCCTTAAAAGTCACTACCGTATCCGCTTCCACTACCTCCCCCGGCAACGGGTTCCAAGCACCCACCATCCTCTGTGTAAAAAATCTGCCTCGTACATCTCCTTTAAACCTTGTCTTTGCACCTTAAACCTATGCCCCCTAGTAATTGGCTCTTCCACCATAGGGCATAGGTTTAAGGTGCGAAGGGCAAGTTTTAAAAGAGATGTACGAGGCAGATTTTTTACACAGAGAGTGGTGGGTGCCTGGAACTCATTGCCGGGGGAGATAGTGGAAGCGGATACGGACTTTTAAGGGACGTCTTGACAAGTACATGAATGAGATGGGACTAGAGGAATATGGTTCCCGGAAGCGTAGGGGGTTTTAGTTAAGTCGGGCAGCATGGTCGGTGCAGGCTTGGAGGGCCGAAGGGCCTGTTCCTGTGCTGTAATTTCTTTGTTCTTTGTTCTTTGTTAACTCTGGGAAAAAGCTTCTGACTATCCACTCTGTCCATGCCTCTCATAATCTTGTAGACTTCTATCAGGTCTCCCCTCAACCTCCGTCGCTCCAGTGAGAACAAACCAAGTTTCTCTAACCTCTCCTCCATAGCTAATGCCCTCCATACCAGGCAACATCCTGATAAATCTTTTCTGTACCCTCTCCAAAGCCTCCACATCCTTCTGGTAGTGTGGCGACCAGAATTGAACACTATATTCCAAGTGCGGCCTAACTAAGGTTCTATAAAGCTGCAACATAACTTGCCAATTTTTAAACTCAATACTCCGGCCGATGAAGGCAAGCATGCCGTATGCCTTCTTGACTACCTTCTCCACCTGCGTTGCCACTTTCAGTGACCTGTGTACCTGTACACCCAGATCCCTTTGCCTATCAATACTCTTAAGGGTTCTGCCATTTACTGTATATTTCCAATCTGTATTCGACCTTCCAAAATGTATTATCTCACGTTTGTCCGGATTAAACTCCATCTGCCATCTCTCCGCCCAAGTCTCCAACTGATCTATATCCTGCTGTATCCTCTGATGGTCCTCATCGCTATCCGCAAATCCACCAACCTTTGCGTCGTCCGCAAACTTACTAATCAATCCAGTTACATTTTCCTCCAAATCATTTATAATATATTACAAACAGCAAAAGTCCCAGCCCTGATCCCTGAGGAACACCACTTGTCACAGCCCTCCATTCAGAAACGCATCCTTCCACTGCTACCCTCTGTCTTCTTTGACCGAGTAAGAAGTCTGACAACACCAGGTTAAACCAACGTCGGCATCTCCACACCATGACTTCTTTGACGGAGCCAGTTTTGTATCCACCTTGCTAGCTCACCTCTGATTCCTTGCGACTTCACCTTCTGCACCAGTCTGCCATGAGGGACCTTGTCAAAGGCCTTACTGAAGTCCATGTAGATAACATCCACTGCCCTACCCTCATCAATCATCTTCGTCACTTCCTCGAAAAACTCGATCAAGTTCGTGAGACACGACCTCCCCTTCACAAAACCATGTTGCCTCTCACTAATACGTCTACGTATTTCCAAGTGGGAATAAGTCCAGTCTCGAAAAATCCTTTCCAATAATTTCCCTACCACTGATGTAAGGCTCACCGGCCTATAATTACCTGGATTATTCTTGCTACCCTTCTTAAACAAAGGAACAACATTGGCTATTCTCCAATCCTCTGGGACGTCCCCTGTAGCCAGTGAGGATACAAAGATTTCTCTCAAGGCCCCAGCAATTTCCTCCCTTGCCTCTCTCAGTATTCTGGGTAAGGTGAACAGTACCAGTGCTAGTCACTCATAGTATAGGTCCTCTGCTGATGCTTTGAGCCAGTGAACAGTGTGGTTAACATCTGCTGGACGCAAAGATCTTGTAAGTAGTAGGCATGTAAAATAAAATGTGAACTTCTATTTCTTTGTTGTATGATGTGGGTGGCATTGATGCCACATTTACCACTGGTTCTTAGTTGTCTTGGGATGTGGTGGTTGGCTTGAAATGTTGCAGTTCATGTGGTGTTGCTATTCCAGTGATGGGGTTAGATGGGGAATCCCAGGATACTGACCATGCAACTGTGAAGGAATAACAATACAAGTCCAAGCCAGGATGGTGTGTAACTTGGAGGGAACACAAAGGTGATCGTGTTCATGCCCTTTTCTGAGGACAAGGTCAAAGGGATTGAAAGTGTTGCTGATGTTAGCTTGGTGAATTAATGCAGTGCACCCTGTAGGTAATATGTGCAGCCAAAGTGAGTTGGCGATGGATAAGTTGGCTATGAAATCCAATCAAGTAAACTGATCTGCCCTGGATGGTGCCGAGCTGAAACAACACATAGACAGCAGAAGAAAAAATTTAAAGATCTTACCAGGACAGCCAAGATATAGTAAATATAATTCCACTCGCCCACCACCCTCTGTGTGAAAAACTTACCCCTAACATCTCCCCTGTACCTACCCCCCAGCACCCTAAACCTGTGTCCTCTCGTAGCAGATATTTCCACCCTGGGAAAAAGCCTCTGAGAGTCCACCCGATCTATGCCTCTCAACATCTTATACACCTCTATTAGATCTTCTCTCATCCTTCGTCTCTCCAAGGAGAAAAGACCGAGCTCCCTCAGCCTATCCTCATAAGGCATGCCACTCAATCCAGGCAACATCCTTGTAAATCTCCTCTGCACCCTTTCAATCTTTTCCACATCCTTCCTATAGTGAGGCGACCAGAACTGAGCACAGTACTCCAAGTGGGGTCTGACGAAGGTCTTATATAGCTGCATCATTATCCCTGGACTCCTAAACTCAATCCCTCGATTGATAAAGGCCAGCACACCATACGCCTTCTTAACCACCTCCTCCACCTGCGGGGCCGATTTTAGAGTCCTATGGACCCGGACCCCAAGGTCCTTCTGATCCTCTACAGTACTAAGAGTCTTTCCCTTTATATTGTACTCCTTCATCCCATTTGACCTACCAAAATGGACCACGACGCATTTATCTGGGTTGAAGTCCATCTGCCACTTGTCCACCCAGTCTTGCATCCTATCTATGTCCCTCTGTAACTTCTGACATCCCTCCAGACTATCCACAACCCCACCAACCTTCGTGTCATCGGCAAACTTACCAACCCATCCCTCCGCTTCCTCATCCAAAAGCTCTTTGGATCTTTTATGTGCACCCGAGAGAGTAGATGGGACCTCGGTTTAACTTCTCACACAAAAGGTGGCTCTGTCGACAATGCAGCAAACCCTCAGTACTGCACTGGGCTGTCAGCTGAGATTTTGCTCTTAAATCTCCAGGTCATTTATGAAAATGACAAACAGCAAGGGTCCCAGAACAGATCCCTGGGGCACACCACTGGTGACCGACCTCCATTTAGAAAATGACCCATCTATACCCACTCTCTGCCTCCTTTGGGCAAGCCAGTTCTGGATCCACCGGGCAGCAGCCAGTCCAAAGATGTGCGGGTTAGGTTGATTGGTCATGCTAAAAATTGCCCCTTAGTGTCCTGTGATGTGTAGGTTTGAGGGATTAGTGGGTAAATATGTCGGGATATGGGGGTAGGGTCTGGGTGGGATTGTGGTCGGTGCAGGCTCAATGGGCCGAATGGCCTCCTTCGGCACTGTAGGGTTTCTATGATTCTATGAATGTGAAATTCAACTGATCACATTGCGTGGTTTAAACCTCATAATATGCTGCTAAATTGAAGATGAAGGAACTGTCCACCGAAAGACTGGTTCGTTAAGAGATCTATTCAAACCTGCTTAAATCAGTGTGAGATGTCAAAGCAAATGTGTACTTCCATTTTTATCTTAATTCTGGAAGCAAATGTTTGAGGGGTTTGAATATCAGCTGATGAAAAAGCAGTTTTGAAACAAAGAAAACCAGAAACCTGGCAAAGATCACTGGAAGGTTCTCTGTTGGATAAATCAACAAAAACTCTGGAAGCTGCTACTCAAAAGACTTCAGAGCAAAATCTAGACTGCCAGTCCAGTGCAGTACTGAGGGTGTGCTGCACTGTCGATAGAGCTACCTTTTGTATGAGAAGCTGCAGAAATCATTGATAGCTGGAGATGCCCAACATAAAGTAAAGTAAAAAAAAAAGTTTATTTATTAGTCACAAGTAGGTTTACATTAACACTGCAAGGATTGAGCATTTATAAACTCTTTTTAAAAAACCTTGTATTTATAGAGTGTCAATGTGTTTTGCAGTTAATTAAGTTCTTTTGAAGTGTAGTCACTTGTAATATGGTAACTGTGGCAGCCAATTTGTAGTCATGATGTGGAGATGCCGGCGTTGGACTGGGGTAAACACAGTAAGAACTTTCTTACTGTGTTTAAGCCAATTTGTACACAGCAAGCTCCCACAAACATGATAATGACCAAATGAGCTGTTTTAGTGATTTTGGTTGAAGGATGAATATTGACCAAGACATTGGGGACAATGTCCTGCTCTTTGGATCTTTTATGTGCACCCGAGAGAGTACATGGGACCTCGGTTTAACTTCTCACACAAAAGGTGGCTCTGTCGACAATGCAGCAAACCCTCAGTACTGCACTGGGCTGTCAGCTGAGATTTTGCTCTTAAATCTCCTGAGTGGGAACTTCAAGAGTCTTTATTATGATTTTAAAATGACGCTGATGTCAAGGGAAGTTCTTCCATGCCAAGAATGCAAAGGAAATTTGCAGAGCTGTAAAGCCAACCCACAGCCAGATCAATCAGAGCAGACAACTAGGCTGCCAGAAGCATAACTTTATGTCACAAGTGTAATTCTTGCCTCTATGGGCACTGGGAACATCTTATTTTATTGTAGTTCTGAGAGCCACATAAGTGTCAACCAATGAGTTGGAGGTAAACTGGGGACTTGAGAATCTCTGAACTCACAACCAAAACTACAGCAGAGTGTTGCAAGTACAAAAGGATTCTCCAACAAAATGCAGTGAGTAGAGGATAGTTACATAATACAAGTTTGAGGCATAAAATAAATTCCAGTCACTTACAGCAGTGACCCCAAGCATGGTCAAGGAGGCAATTACCCAGGCATCTCCATTCTGCCTGGCATTTGTGCTGTCATTGTCTGCGTCTAATTTCTCTGTTCTTTTTAAATTTTATTTATTATTGTCACAAGTAGGCTTACATTAACACTGCAATGAAGTTACTGTGAAAATCCCCTAGTCGCCACACTCTGGCGCCTGTTTGGGTACACTGAGAAAGAATTTAGCATGGCCAATGTACCTAACCAGCATGTCTTTTGGACTGAGAGAGGAAACCGGAGCACCCAGAGGAAACCCATGCAGACACAGGGAGAACGTGCAAAACCTACACAGTCACCCAAGCCGGAAATCAAACCCGGGTCCCTGGCACTGTGAGGCAGCAATGCTAACCACTTTACCACAGTGCCACCCCATTCTCTGCCCAAAGGCAAGTCTGAACCACAGCACATGACTTCCACCAAGGGTAGGGCAGGAGGCAGCTCCCAACTCCACCTCAGCCAGAATGGGGATCGAACCCCTATGTTGTTGGCACTAATCTGATTCACATCAGCCATGCAGCAAACTGAGCCTGACTTCCAAGGAGACAGCTGCTGTGTTAATATACCCTTTACATACATGTTGTAGCCTGGAGCAATGGATACATGGTTGATCAGGAATCTCTCCCTTTCCTATCGCCTGCCATTGGCATGTTGGAAAGATTTACAAGTTGATGCTCAACCTGCTTTGGCCTCATTATGAATGCATCTTCCTTGGCCATCAAGTCTTGCAGTGGGACTTGAACCTGGAGCTGCTGGCTCAGAAGCAGGAATGCTACCCATTGTGCCACAGGACCAACTATATCATGCAGCTATTGCAATATCAATACTGTACAGCACGAGAACAGAGGTGGAAGGATGTTAGAGATTTAAATGCTGACAACAGGCTACTACAGTGGAACAGCAGGAAGCATCTGCTGGATGGAAACACTGAGTGACTGGGCTCGGCGCCACTATTATAAGTTAGTGGCAATGTGTCGGACAATGCTAGAATAAAACATTGGAAGACTATAAATAAACTGATCTTTATTTATTGAGAAAATGGTATTAATTTACATCACATGCATTCATTTATTTGGGCACCAGTAAACATGTGGCACAATTTATTGGACCCTGAGGTCTACTAGTGGCGCCCATGTGCCAGACTGCAAACCCAGGGAGTGCAAACGGAGTCCTAAAATTCACAGAGGACAAAGGAACTATACAGGAGAAGAAAGTTCATGGAGAAACGATTCACAAGAATGATTCCAAGGATGACGTTTGAGAATAAGAGAGCACAGATTTAAGGTAATTGGCAAAAAAAGCAATGGCAACTTGAGGAAAAACCTTTGCATATAGGGAGTGGTTAGGATCTGGAGTGCACTAGCTAGTGAATGTGA
This sequence comes from Mustelus asterias, assembly GCF_964213995.1. NCBI lineage: Eukaryota > Metazoa > Chordata > Chondrichthyes > Carcharhiniformes > Triakidae > Mustelus > Mustelus asterias. The sequence goes on along the minus strand of NC_135803.1, from coordinate 94,714,214 downwards.
TGGAAGCAGGTTTAAATGAGGCTGAGAGAGAATTGGGTTATTATCTGATAAAGAAGAATGTGCAGGGCTATAAGGTGATGGCAGGGAGCAGATGGCATGAGGTGAATTACTCCCATGAAGAGCCAGCACAGGCATGATTTAACCATTCTCTGACTCTGAGATTCTTGAAGTTACAAATGGAAGATCAAGTGTGGTCTGAAGGAGAAGTGAGGCTGGGGGAATAATTGGATCACTCCCTCTTAAAGTTTTATCTTACTTTTGTATTACCCATACAAATTTGGGGAATCAGTGGTATTGTTACTAGACAAGTAGTCCAGAGACTAGGGTAATGCTCTGGTAACCTGGGTTCGAATCTCACCATGGCAGATGGTGGAATTAGAATTCAATAAAAGTGTGGAATTAAAAGTCTAATGATGACCATGAAATGATTGTTGATTGTCATAAAAACCCATCTGGTTCACTACTGTCCTTACCTGGTCTGGCCTACATGTGACTCCAGATCCACAGCATTTTGGTTGACTCATAACTACTCTCTGAAATGTCTAAGGAAGCCACTCAGTTCAAGAGCAATAAATGCTGGTCCAGCCCGTGACACCTGCGTTCCATGAATGAATAACAAAAATTTCCTAAATCCACATTAACAATAAAAATTTTCAATGTAAACATGTCACGTTGTAATTACACCTTTCCAATTGACAGGTGTAGAATTGTGTGTATTTTTAGTATGTTGCATGTTGATCTCATATATCACATGGAGAGTTAAAATCAGTTGTAGTCTTCGAGTGAAGTGGAATTGGAAAATGGGAGATAATTGGGTCAGACATAATTCAATCCCAAATTAAAGACTTATTTCTGTACATGTTCTATCTCTAGTTCTCATTTAAAAAAATCTTATGTCAATCTGTACTTAATTGTTGTCATGTTTATGTCATACGTTTGGTGTCACTTTATCAACATTTATAAAGGGTTTGGACTCTATCAATATGCCACTCCGATTGTAGGCTCTGACCACCACACCCCCACAAATCACTCAAAACATTTCTGATTTTTTTCACTGTTATTTTCTTCCCAGTAACTGGAATCTCTAATGTCCAAAATAAGAGTTAAACCAAGATGTTAACAAATCCAAAAACTGTATATTTGATTATAAGATCATGACTAAACTTATCAATATAATTGTTTTATGCTTCTTTAAAGTCTGGATTGTTTTACTTCATAATAGATATGATACATATTTATGACACACACTCTGTTAATACATAGCTATACATTTATAGATATATCTTACTACACAGTTATTACTTTTTAAACTGACAAATACTTTTACAAAATTGATATGTGAATCATTCTTTCTTCTTCTCCACTTCCTTTGATGATTGTGCTGACTCACGCTGGAATATCTTTTCACGAACACTCAGTGGCCTCCGTTAACTCCCCAGGACTTGCATGAAAAGCAAGGGCTATGTTTCTCCCCACCTCCTTGCCTGGGCACCATAGGCACCCAGATGTGTGGAGCTGGGTTTCTGCTTTCAGTTTTTAACTTTTATTTAAAATAATTTGAAGTAGTTTGCCAAAAAAAGGCAAGCGCGTTATGAGAGCTTTATCTGGAATGCACTACCTGAGAGTGTGATGGAGGCAGGTTCAATCAAGACTTTCAAAAACTATTACTTGAAGAGGAATAATGTGCAGGGTTACAGGAAGGATGGGACTACTGGAATTGCTCATTCAGAGAACCGGTGCAGACACGATGGGCTGAACGGCCTCCTTCTGCACTGTAACAATTCTGTGATTCTACGAGTCTCAGCCCAGTGTGCCCTGAGATCCAGATAATGATGTAGGTCTGAAAGGTACCAGCCAAGCCATTCACAGCCCCTCAACAACTGTTCCAAATAACAGCAGCCATCTCAAGCTGGACTGAATCCTTGCCTGGTGACTTCCCTAGTTTGTGCGATTCCAGACATTGGAACTGTCAAAGCTTGAGGTAAATTTTTTTTTTGTTCCCGGTGTATTTTAAATGCATCCGAGAAAAGCAAAGTTCCTGAGGATCATTAAAAGAATAATGTGCATGTCAGTGGCACCTCATCACCCTTCCCAAGGCACTGTAGGGAAGATAAAAGATGATAAAGGGCAGCAATTGTTTTATAGGCCCAAGCGGCAACCAATTTACCAAATTTAAGATCCTGGTGATAAATGTTTGAGTGATTATGTTGTATTATGCTGGTGTTGATTGAGAAAGATGTTGGTTGAAGAACACTGGTTCTTCTAAATAACGTTGAAGAATCTCCCCCCAGCCCCTTTCCACAAGCTTACTGAACAGGCACTTTAAGATCATCCTCTGAAGGACAGTAAAGCACAGAGATCAGAGAATGGTACAGTGGCACTTGCTGGGATAGTCTGGAGCATAGACATTGTTTTCTGTGCCATACACAAAGTAGCTGTGCTCTTGTCCTTTCCACTGAAAGTACACTTTGGTCACGGGGATCAGCTCAATTGTCTGCCGCTGCAACAAAGGAGAGATTGATTAATTATGTGCACTGCATAAGGGAGGGATGAATAATTCAAACTCTTCCCAATAAAACACACATTATGTCTTGCAGAATTATAGGCAGTGAATTCCCTCATTCAACCTCTCTGCTTCTCTCCCAGAGAAACATAGAAAGACTTCTAACACAGAAGGTAACTGCTTGGCCCTTCATGTTTGTGCTGGCTTTGAAAGACCTATCCAATTCCATCTCTTTCTGTCGCCCTTTAGGCTACAGTACTTCAAATATGTATCCAGATGTTTTTTCAAATGCAACAAAGGTTTCTGTCCTGACCAGTGATTCCAGATCTTCATCAACCTCTGGGTGAAAAACATTGTTCCTCAACTCCCCTCTAATCTGTCTACCAATTACTTGTAACCTCTGCCTCCTGGTTATTCGGGATCCTTCCTAACTACTCTATCCAGGTCCCTCATAATTTTATACATCTTAATTAAATCTTTCCACAGCCTTTTCAGTTCCAAAGTAAACAACCCCAGCCTATCCGGGCTCTCCCCATAACTAAAATTCTCCATTCCAGGCAACACATTCATTTCTTTTGTCATTATAGCACAGAATGAAGCCATTCAGCCATTGAGGCAATGTCATGTACTATCCTCTCTAATGTGATCACATCATTTCTACAAAGCAGTGACCGGAATTATACGCTGTGGTCTAACTAGTGCTTTATACAATTCTAACATAACCTCTGTACTCTTATATCCTAGACCTTGGTCAATGAAGAAAGGCATCCCATCGGCCTTCTTGACTATCTTATCTGCCTGTCCTGCAACCTTCAGGGCTCTGTGGGCATTCATTCCAAGATATCTCTGTTACTCAACATTTGTCAATCCTACCATTTATTGCATATTCCCTTGCCTTGTTTGTCCTTCCCAAATGCATTACCTTTCACGTCTCTGGATTGAATTCCATTTGCCATTTTTCTGCCCACTTGACTAATCTGTGGATATCTTCCTGCAGTCTACAGCTTTCACCCTCACTATCTACTATACAACTAATTTTTGTATCATCTACAATCTTAATGCCCCTTCACTGAATTCTAAACCATTGATCTTTACCATTAAAAGTAAGTGATCCAGCACTTAGCTCTATTAAACCCCATTGGAAACAGCCTTCCAGTCACAAAAACACCCATCAACTATAAGCCTTTGCTTCATACCATGTAGCCAATTTTGGATCAAACTTGCCACTAAATCTTGGCTCCGGTGAACTTTTAATTTTCTGACCATGTGGGACTTTGTCAGAAACCTTACCAAAATCCATGTAGATGACATCAAACGTGCAATCCACATCAATCCTTCTTGATAGCCCCTCAAACAAATTCAGTAAAGTGAATCAGACACAATCTTCTCTTAATAAAGCCATGTTGAATGTCCATAGTTAATCCGTGGCTCTCTAAATGTTGATTATACAGTCAGAATTTTATTCAATATTTTGCCCACCACTGAAGTTAGGATAACTGGCCTGTAATTACTCAGACTATCCCTTCCTCCCATTTTAAACAACATTGTTCACAATCTTCCAGTCCATTGACATCATGGCTGATGCCAGAAGGAATTGGAGAATGATAGTAAAAGCTTATATTACTTCTTCCTTTGTTTTTCCTCGCAACCTGGGATACATTTTATCTGGACCTGATGATTTATCCACTCTCAAGGATGCTAAACACCTTAAATATTTCCTCTTTCACTATGTTGTCTGATTCAATATTTCATACCCCCCCCCTTAACGATAATATCTATTTTGTTCCCCTCTTTTATGAAAACAGACATAAAGAGCTGAATTTTACCAGATGAGTTGGGACCCAGCATTTGGGTTAAAAGCGAGTTCCGAACCCGCAGGACATGGCAGCTTTACGTCAGACAGCCTTCTAGTTGGGCTGCCTGTGGGCCAGACATCCAATTAAGGGAGTCAGCAGCTCAATGGGCCCTCAATGCTGTCAGTTCAGTCACAGGCCTGGCAGCTTTGAAGCCTCAGCACTGTAACCGGGGGAGTGGTTGCTGCTGAGGTAAGTGGGTAGACCCAGAGTCAACATGAGGTAAGCAAGTAAGGCCAAGAAAGAGAGGACAAACTCCTTTGTGCAGGTGGTTGTGGCTGCAAGTGTTGCCTTTCCTGCATACAGCCCCTTATTTGGCCCATAGAACTTTGCCCCACCTCCAACTGCAACCTGGCACCAAAAATGCCCCAATTGGGCTTTCGATTTTGGAAATTGGCTGCTGACTCCCTTGGAGCAGGCAGCTCTCCACTTCTGGTCTTGTTTTCAGTAAAATGCCTTGACAGCAGGACTGGGTCAGGAAGCCGATCCCACGTGGCTCCCTGCAATTTTACCAGCCCCCTGCCTCCTTGCTTCCTGGGGGGGCTGTAAAAAATTCACCCAAAGTATTGATTAAGAACCATGCCCACATCATCTGCCTCCACACACAGGTTACCTTTTTAGTCTCTAATTAGTCTTACCCATTGCTATTCGTTCTTATTCCTTTTGTTCTATATATATTTATGAAACATCTTTGGGTTTTCCTTGATTTTACCCACCAATATTTTTTCATGCCCTCTCTTTGCTTTCCTAGATTTTTTTTAAATTTCACCTCTGAACTTTCTATATTATTCTATACTACCCTCGGCTTTCTGAGTTTTTGGTGTCAGACATCATGGGGATGGGCCAGGAAACTCAAGTGAGGCCGTTTAGTGGACGTCCCGCTGGGCGCCATGGCCTCCGTGAGTCTCCGAGTGCTGGATTTCCGGCGCCATCAGCTCCGTGCCAGAAATCGGTGCAGAGCTGTATAATTTAATTAGAAGTTTGATCTCATTGGGGGCCCAGAACTGAAGTCTCCTAGTCCGCTAGAATCTCTCCCCCACAACACCCCTTACCACCACCCTCCCTCTCCCCGCCAAGAATGTTTCACTCCAGCTGGGTTTATAATAGCTGGCGGCCTGACCCTGCTGCTGTGAAGTGAGGGGGGTGTTAGAGATTTTTCAAACAATCAGAGATTTAAGGCACTAATAAAACTATTAAGTGAAATGACTTAAGATCAAACTTACAGATTAACGGGGTACTGTCTGCATAAAGACACATCTAATCACAGGAAGAAATTTAAATAAGTAAGAGATTTGAACAAGTATTTATGATTTAAACATGTATTTTGGATTTTAAAATGTATTTCAGATATATTTTTAAATGGTCTGTGCACTTTATCCAAAAGCAGGCTGCCCAACATGATGGATGATGACATAGTGAAACGAACCACATTCTCTGGAACAATGAAACCACTGAATGTGTATATTCTTATCAGCACAAGTTAGGGACAGTATGTGTTCCCAAAGCCATAGAATGAATAGAGCTGTTCAGTTTGTACTGATAAGACAGTGCTTCTCAGACATGGGAATATCAACCGTCTGATTTGACTGTTGATGTAATTCAGAGTTGGTGGGAACAGAACCTTTGAACTCTATAGCTAAGCATCAGGGATTGCCATACAACAGGGGGAAGAAGCATCCGGATTCTATGGACCAATGGAATCCCATGATGTCAGAGGGTAGAATGTAATTGGCTAAGATATATGACAACTGTTAGCAATGATTGATTTGTACCAATGATGACTGGCTCATTACTAACGGGAAGGCGGGAAAAACAAACTTGAAAATGTATAATTGTCCTATCTGATGTATTGTAACTTCAGAGTGGTACTGGATACTCAGGGCCTTCTCTGTAAGAGAGGTGTCGGACTGCCCGATGCTATATCGCCGGCAGTGTGCGCCGATCTCAGCGCTGACAGATCGCACATGCACAGTGGCCTGCTCAGCACTATGCTGCCGGCCTCTCCAGCGGGAATAGGCCCTGTCCACAGATCTTTAGAGTGATTTACACTAGTGTACTCTGATGCACAGAATGTGGGAGATTCATTTTGAAAGTGCCACTGAAAAAAACAGCGGGATTTACTCCAGTTTTTCGTGAATTCGACACTTGGAATTGTTTTGGGAAACTCGCCCCCCCCCCCCATTTTTATCCTTTGTCTTAACCTCCTCCATGTGCGCTTTGACATCCTAGATTTGCAAGTCCCACCCTTTTACGTATTTTTTTAGATCTCTCTTTAGTTCCTCCTCGAATGCTTCCCACTGCTCCAACATTGGTTTACCTTCAATTACCTATTTCCAATCCACTTTTTCTACATTGTGTCTCAGCCTTGTAAAATTAGCCTTTCTCCAATTTAAAACTTTTACTCTTAGGCCTAAATTTTCTGGCCCTTCCCATTGGTGGGATCTTCTTGTTCTGCTGATGGTGACTACTCCAAATCTATCTGAATTATGATCACTACCACTAAAGGCTCACCCATTGATACCTCTTCCATCTGCCCAGGTTCATGCCCTAAAACCAAGTCCAGAACACTGTACAATTGTTGGGTTTGCAACATACTAGCTGGAAAATGTTCTTCTGAATGCATCTGAAGAGTTCTATGCCCTCTGCACTTTTCACACCGATTCTATCACAGTTAATATTAGGGTAGTTAGAATCTCCTAGTAACACTGTCTTTTATTTTTTGCACTTGTCAGCAATATATCGACATATTTGCTCCTCTCTCTCCCTCTGATTGTTTGGATGTCTATAGTATGTGCCCCACATTGTATTTGCCCCTTTTTCTACTCCTAGGTTGAACCCTTATGGCATCAGGAAAGATGTTCCTGACGGTGGGGCGTCCAGAACCAGGGGTCGCAGTCTGAGGATACAGGGTAGACCATTTAGGACTGAGGTGAGGAGACATTTCTTCACTCAGAGAGTGGCGAGTCTGTGGAATTCTCTACCACAGAAAGCAGTTAAGACCTAAAGGGATCAAAGGAAATGGGGGGAAAGCGGGAGCAGGTTACTGAGTTGGATGATCAGCCATGATTATAACGAATGGTGGAGCAGGCTCGATGGGCCTCCTCCTACTCCTATTATCTATGTTTCTATATCATGCCTCCTTACAGCTGTGATTGTTTTTCTTCCTTTAAGATGCTTCTTAAAACTGACCTCTTTGACTAAGCTTTTGATCACCTGCTTTAATATCTCCTCACGTTGCTTGATGTCAACCTTCATTTGATAACCCTCTTGTGAACTATCTTGGGATGTTGTATAACTGCAAATTGTTGTTGTTGTGAAGGCAAAGTGATTCTTTATTTTATGATATTTTTCTATAGTCATCCCAAGGAATAGAAAACATTCTCATTCCAGACATATAATGGCAGCACTGTGCATGGTACAAGCAGCTACAGACCAAAGCTCCCTCTATCTTCAGCCTTAGCAGAGGTTTCTCTATTGCGTTGCTGATATGTTTTCATTCCTGTTCCATTTCCTGTCCCCATCAGTTGTGTGCTGTGGAAGTCGTCAAATTCAGTTCACATTGGGTCCTTTTCAATCTGTAAACTTCCGTCCCATTGGTCAGGGATGGATTTGAACTGTGAGCCTCAAAAAGTCCAATTGCGCCATTCCCCCCCCCCCCCCCCCCCCGAGATCACGCAATACCTTCTATTGCCACTGGATATATTGCCACTGGATATATAATTGGGATCTTTGTTAAATTGTCAGGACAATGAAAAACTTTGGTTTAAAAAGCAAACGATTAACAGTTAATGCAGTAATAACTACACAAGAGAGTTCCCAATTTCTACCACTTACTGTGTGCTGGGGAGTTTCCAGGTTTCATCCATGAAAGGTCTGCCTCTAATTTTTTGACTGTGTTGATAGTAGTGGACTCTCCAACTGACGAAATGGTTTCTCTCAATCTATGCTGTCCCCTTAATACTGAGAAAACTTGCCCCTTAATTTTCTAATTCCAGGGTATACACCCCTATTTTGAACATAGGAACAGGAGTGGGCTATTCAGCCCATCAAGCCTGCTGCACCATTCAATTAGATCAAGCTTTTTTTGAGTGCATCTTCACACACATACTGGTTTTCTCTTTGGGTAATAGTGAGGAAGTAGTGGCAGGATTCCTGAGCCGATTAGCAGTCTGTTGAACCGTGTTATGAACGCTCCTTCCATGGCCAACAGGTTCTGGTGTGGACTCAAACCTGGAACTTCTGGTCCAGAGGTAGGGGCGTTACCCGATGTGCCACAAGTCCCTCCTATCACGATTCATCATCTGTCACCACTTCCCTGGACTATTCCCATATTCCTTGGTGTCATTAGTATTTCTGCCCATTTCTGCCTTGAACTTCCACAGCCCTCTAGGGTAGAGAATTCCAAAGATTCACCCACTCTCTGAATAAAGAAATTTCTTCTCATCTCAGTCTTAAGCAGCCTGTGATCGCTAGTTCCAGATATTTCCAGCCAGGGGAAACATGACGTTCTCCTCGGAATCCGGGTGTCATTCTGGTAATTCTGGAATTGGCTTATGGTGCCCAGTTTTCAGGATCAGATCACAGAAGACACCTATATTGGGTTGTATTGTCTACATTCTCCTGGTCCATTCTCACCTGTTGAAGTATACACGCTGACCTTCCAAACTTTTCCTGGTGTTCTTGAACCCCTCGTTGGGAAATCTGATCAATTAGAGGGTCTGGAAAACCAACTATTGTGTAGACCTGAGGGAAAGAAATAGCATGGAGATAAAGGAGTTATAAAATTTGAACCAAGTCCGCCAAGCCAAAGCTTTCTTCCATAATATTTGTTTTTAAGAGTGTAAATGTGCTCAAGATGAAGACAGTGAGTACCAGGAGATGAAGCACATTTGACAATTTTATTACCCAGAGTTAACATCCAGAATCTCCAAATCGATATTTTCTTTTACTGGGAAGAGTCATTGTTGCACATTGAGGGTTGAATGGAGTTAGACACAAGGTACAATAAACTAAAATCAGTAGTTAGGAAACATACATGACAGCTATCAACACTAAATTGATAAGTGTTTTGATTCGTATCAGATTATTAGCAATTTTTAAAAAAGATTTACTTTCATTGAAATTGGAGGGCCTCACTATCAACCAATCAGATCAGTTTGCTTTGGAACCAATCAGAACCAATTAGTCAGACAGTTGATAGGAATAAAGAAAGACATGCATTTATATAGCGCCTTTCACAACCATGGGATGTCCTTATTATGTTTTGCGACCAATTAAGGACCTTTGAAATGTGATCGCTGTTGTAATCTAGGAAATGTGGCAGCCAATTTGTGTACAAGCTCCCATAAACAACAATGAGAGAATGAGCAGATGATCTGATTTATTGATGTTGATAAGTATTGATGTGGGCGCCAGGGAGAATTCCCTTGATCTTCTTCAAAATAATACCCATTGGAACTTTTCCATCCACCAGAAGGCAGGGTTTGGTTTTTTAACATTTCGTCGGATAGGGAGTATCTCCAACAATGTTGCACACCCTTAGCATTGCACTGGGACTGTCAGCCTAGATATTCTGCTCAAGGCTCTAGGTTGGGACTCAATCCCACAATCTGACCCAGAGGCAAGCTTGTTACCACCTCGAACACAGAGTACCCACACATATCAGCAATCACTCGAAATAATCTCTCTAAGGAAATCTTTGCTACAATCTTCCAGGATACAGGGATACTCTGGACTCTGGCTGATTGGGTTACATTATGTAATGAAGATTGTGGTGGAACTATACATTACAGACCTACATTCAGGACCCTATTTGAGAGCTGATTTCTCGAGTCAGTTTTTACCACACTTCTCAATGCCAATACAGCTGACAAGAGATTCTTGACCTCAAGAGGTAGCAATGTAACAGTGAGCAGGCTTTACAGAGATAGCTCTTTCTTACCTGATAGCTTTCATCAGCAAAGACATTCTGCCCGGTCACTTCACTGAAGAGTGTCACAGGAAGTCCGATTTTCTGATCAGCCACTTGTTCAAAGACATTATTGGTCCTGGACAAACACAACAACAGTCTCATTGATGGTTGACACCAGTCTGCAGGCGTCCTTTGAGTGATACAAGTGTGGCAATATCACCAAACAGATTATCTGCTTATTCACACATTACTGTTTGTGGGAGCTTGCTGTGCAATATTGGCTGCCACATTTTCTACATTACAACAGTGACTACATTTCATTGACTGTAAAGGTCCCCTTAAGCCAGCCCCATGGTAGTGGCCACATTCTGAATCCTTGGGATGGGGGTCATTTGCAAGATTGGGGTGGATTGCTTCCAAAAGCCCACTCTCTCCCACACCTCCAATCACTCCTCTGTAAGAATGAACAGCCCACAGCCATTCTACCCGAGGATCTCTCTTCTATCCACCCCAGGCACATCAGGATTGAAGAGAAAGGGAAACTTGCTTATAGTTTTGGGCTCCAGAATTAAGAAAGGAGAGTTGACAAAGTGTCAGTCCTAAAGTAAGTGAGTCTGGGGAATTGATAATGAAAAATTAGGAAAATGCAGATGAATTGAACAGGTATTTTGCATCAGTTTTCACTAGAGAGGATACAAGCAACATCCCAGAAAGAGCTGTACCTCAGGAAATGGAAGTGGGGAGGAACTCAGGAGAAGTGGTTTTGAGCAAGTTGTTGGAACTGCAGGCCCTGATGGACATCCTGCTAAAGTCTAAAAATAAGAGGCTAGTGAGATAATTTATGCATTGGGGTTAATTTTAATTTTCCAAAGTTTCCTAGATTCGGAAAAAGTTCCGTTAGATTTGAAAGTAGCAAATGTAATTCCTTCATTCAAAAAGAGAGGGAAATTGGAAGTAGGAAACTACAGACCAGTTAACTTAACTTCTGACATAGGGAAAATGTTAGAAGCTAATATTAAAGATGTTGTAACAGGGCACTTAGATAAATTCAAGGTAATCAAGCAGAGGCAACATGGTTTCCTGAAAGGTAAATCATGTTTAACCAATGTACTGGAGCTCTTTGAAGAAATATCATAAAATGTGGATAAAGGGGAACCTGTGGATGTATGGATGTACTGTACTTAGATTTTCAGAAGGCATTTGATAAGGAGCCACATCAAAAGTCATTGCAGAAAATAAAAGCTCATTGTATAGGGCAGGCTTGTCCAACCGATTCATATGGGGGCCACATTTCAACACTTTTCTCACTCAAGAGGCCAATGAGCAAATTTCAGAAAGCTAAAGTTGCGCACCACATTAACCATAAATTTTTTAAAAACTGAGCTATGAAAAGAAATAATTTGCTGAGTAAAAAAAATTACTAATAAAAGTGAGTATTGGAGTGAAATAGAGTAAGAGTGTGTGTTCCTCGCTCACTTCCGTGCCCCCTCATGCATGCTCTTTCTCGCTCGCCCTCGCGTGCTCTCTCTCTCTCTCCTTCTCCTCGTGCTCTCTCTCTCCCCCTCACATGCGCTCTCTCTCTTTCTCTCTTCCCCCTCGCGTACTCTCTCTCTCTTGTGCGCTCTGTCTCACATGCGCTTTCTCTCTCCCTCATGCGCACTCTGTCTCTCTCCCCCTCCCTCGCGCGTGTATGCTCTCCCTCTCTCGCGCTCTCCCCCTGCTCTCTTGCGCTCTCCCCCTTCTCTCTTGCGCTCTCCCCCTTCTCTCTTGCGCTCTCCCCCTTCTCTCTTGCACTTTCCCCCTTCTCTCTTGCGCTCTCCCCCTTCTCTCTCGCGCTCTCCCCCTTCTCTCTCGCGCTCTCCCCCTTCTCTCTCGCGCTCTCCCCCCCTCTCTCGTACTCTCCCCCCCCTCTCTCTCTCTCCAGGGGGTCCAGACACCTCTCCCTGGCACCTCCACACCCTTGATTTGATTTGATTTATTATTGTCACATGTATTAACATATAGTGAAAATTATTGTTTCTTGCGCGCTATACAGACAAAGCATACCATTCATAGAGAAGGAAACGAGACACTGCAGAATGTAGTGTTACAGTCATAGCTAGGGTGTAGAGAAAGATCAACTTAATGCAAGATAAGTCCATTCAAAAGTCTGACAGCAGCAGGGAAGAAGATGTTCTTGAGTTGATTGGTATGTGACCTCAGACTTTTGTATCTTTTTCCCGACAGAAGAAGGTGGAAGAGAGAATGTCCGGGGTGCGTGGGGTCCTCAATTATGCTGGCTGCTTTGCCGAGGCAGCGGGAAGTGTAGACAGAGTCAATGGATGGGAGGCTTATTTGCATGATGGATTGGGCTACATTCACGACCTTTTGTAGTTCCTTGCAGTCTTGGGCAGAGCAGGAGCCATACCAAGCTGTGATACAACTAGAAAGAATGCTTTCTATGGTGCATCTGTAAATGTTGGTGTGAGTTGTAGCTGACACGCCAAATTTCCTTAGTCTTCTGAGAAAGTAGAGATGTTGGTGGGGGGCTTTCTTAACTATAGTGCCGGCATGGGGGGACCAGGACAGGTTATTGGTGATCTGGACACCTAAAACCTTGAAGCTCTCGACCCTTTCTACTTCGTCCCCATTGATGTAGACAGGGGCATGTTCTCCTTTACGCTTCCTGAAGTCGATGACAATCTCCTTCGTTTTGTTGACATTGAGGCAGAGATTATTGTTGCTGCACCAATTCACCAGATTCTCTCATTCCTGTACTCTGTCTCGTCATTGTTTGAGATCCGACCCACTACGGTGGTGTCGTCAGCAAACTTGAAAATCGAATTGGAGGAGAATTTGGCCACACAGTCATAGCTTTGTGGGGCACCAGTGCTGAGGATGATCGTGGAGGAGGTGTTGTAGCCTATCCTTACTAATTATGGTCTGTGAGTTAGGAAGTTCAGGATCCAGTCGCAGAGGGAGGTGCCAAGGCCCGGGCCATGGAGTTTGGAGATGAGTTTCGTGGGAATAATGGTGTTGAAGGCTGAGCTGTAGTCAATAAATAGGAGTCTGACATAAGTGTCCTTGTTATCTGGTGTTCCATGGTTGAGTGCAGGGCCAGGGAAATGGCGTCTGCTGTGGACCTGTTGCGGCGGTAGGCAAACTGTAGTGGATCCAGATAGTCCGGGAGGCTGGAATTGATTTGTGCCATGACTAGCCTTTCAGAGCACTTCATAATGTTGGAAGTCAGAGCTACCGGCCGATAGTCATTAAGGCACGCTGCTTGGTTTTTCTTAGGTACCAGGACGATGGTCGTCTTCTTGAAGCAGATAGAGACCTCAGATTGTTGTAAAGAGAGGTTGAAGATGTCTGTGAATACCCAGGATCTGAGCGCTCGTCCAGGTACCCCATCCGGGCCATTAGCTTTCCGTGGGTTGACCTTCGAGAAAGCTACTCTGATATCTGCAATGGTGACTCCAAATACAGGTTCATCCAGGGCTTCCAGCGTGGAAGGCATGCTCTCGCTGACCTCTTGTTCAAAACGGGCGTAGAATGCATTGAGCTCATCAGGGAGGGGTGCGTTGGAGCTGGCGATTTTACATGTCTTCGTCTTGTAGCCTGTTATGTCTTGCAGACCTTGCCATAGTCTGCAAGGACACCTATGTCAGGACTGGGACTGATGTCCTAGGGGGAGTGTTTGCTAGAGCGGTTGGGGAGGGTTTAAACTTATATGCCAGGGGGATGGGAACCTATGTAAGGAGTCCGAGAAGGAGGGAGCAAGGACAAAATGTGGGGAGAAGGTTCCAACTACATCAAAAATCAGGAAAAAAGTTAAAAGGAAGGAGAACTCAGGAGATGTTATTAATGGAAGTGTTAGAATTCAAAAAGAAGGTACAAAAACTGGCACAAGGGCACTTTATCTGAATGCTCGTAGTATTCGAAACAAGGTAAATGAGTTGACAGCACAAATCATTGCAAACGAGTATGATTTGGTGGCCATTACAGAGACATGGTTGCAGGATGGTCACGACTGGGAGTTAAATATCCAGGGGTACCAAACTGTTTGGAGGGACCGACAGGAAGGTAAGGAAGGCGGTGTACCTCTGATATTTAAGGATGACATCAGGGCGGTAGTGAGAGATGATATCGGTTCTATGGAAAAAATGTTGAATCCATTTGGGTGGAAATTAGAAATAGTGAGGAGAAAAAGTCACTGATAGGCGTAGTCTATAGGCCACCAAATAATGACATCATGGTGGGGCGAGAAATAAACAAAGAAATAACAGATGCATGTAAAAATAGTACAGCAATTATCATGGGGGATTTTAATCTACATATCAACAGGTTGGTTAAGGCAGCCTTGAGGAGGAGTTCAAAGAATGTATCCGCAATAGCTTCCTTGAACAGTATGTAATGGAACCGACAAGGAAGGAAGCTATCCTAGATCTGGTCCTGTGTAATGAGATGGGAATAATTAATGATCTTGCAGTTAGGGATCCTCTTGGAAGAAGCGATCACAGTATGGTTGAATTTAAAATACAGATGGAGCGTGAGAAGGTAAAATCCAATACCAGTGTCTTGTTCTTAAACAAAGGAGACTATAAAGGGATGAGGCAGGTGTTGGCTAAGGTAGACTGGGAGCAAAAACTTTATGGTGGGACAATTGAGGAACAGTGGAGGACCTTCAAAGCGATCTTTCACAGTGCTCAGCAAAAGTATATACCAGCGATAAGGAAGGACTGTCGAAAAAGAGATAATCCGCCACGGATATCTAAGGAAATAAAGGAGGGTATCAAATTGAAAGAAAATGCATACAAAGTGGCAAAGATTAGTGGGAAACTAGAGGATTGGGAAATCTTTAAAGATCAGCAGAAAGCCACGAAAAAAGCTATAAAGAAAGGTAAAATGGATTATGAGAGTAAACTAGCTCAGAATATAAAAACAGATAGCAAAAGTTTCTACAAATATATAAAACGAAAAAGAGTGGCAAAAGTAAACATTAGTCCTTTAGAGGACGAGAAGGGGGATGTAATAACTGGAAATGAGGAAATGGCTGAGGCATTGAACAGGTATTTTGTGTTGGTCTTCACAGTGGAAGACTCAAATAACATGCCAAAAATTGATGACAGGAAGGCTATGGCAGGTGAGAACCTAGAAACTATCATTATCACGAAAGAGGTAGTGTTGGGTAAGTAAATGGGGCTAAAGGTAGACAAGTCCCCTGGTCCTGATGGAATGCATCCCAGGGTACTAAAAGAGATGGCAGGAGAAATAGCAAATGCACTAGTGGTAATTTACCAAAATTCGCTGGACTCTGGGGTGGTTCCTGCAGATTGGAAAACAGCAAATGTGACGCCATTGTTTAAAAAAGGAGGTAGACAAAAGGCAGGTAACTATAAGCCGGTTAGCTTAACTTCTGTAGTAGGGAAAATGCTTGAATCGATCATCAAGGAAGAAATAGCGAGACATCTGGATATAAATTGTCCCATTGGTAAGATGCAGCATGCGTTCATGAAGGGCAGGTCATGTTTGACTAATTTGGTGGAATTCTTTGAGAACATTATATGTGCAGTGGGCAATGGGGAACCTGTGGATGTGGTGTATCTGGATTTCCAGAAGGCATTTGACAAGGTGCCGCACCAAAGACTGCTACATAAGATAAAGGTGCACAGTGTTACGGGTAATGTATTCGGATGGATAGAGGATTGGTTAACTAACAGAAAGCAAAGAGTGGGGGTAAATGGGTGTTTTTCTGGTTGACGATCAGTGACTAGTGGTGTGCCTCAGGGATCAGTGTTGGGACCGCAATTGTTTACGATTTACATAGATGATTTGGAGTTGGGGACCAGTGTAGTGTGCCAAAATTCGCAGATGACACTAAGATGGGTGGAAGAGCAAAGTGTGCAGAGATGCTGAAAGTCTGCAAAGGGATATAGATAATCTAAGTGAGTGGGCGAGGGTCTGGCAGATGAAGTACAATGTTGGTAAATGTGAGGTCATCCATTTTGGTAGGAATAACAGCAAAATGGACTATTATTTAAATGGTAAAAAATTGCAGTATGCTGCTGTGCAGAGGGACCTGGGTGTCCTTGTGCAGGGATCTCAAGGAGTTGGTTTGCAGGTGCAGCAGATAATTAAGAAGGCAAATGGAATTTTGTCCTTCACTGCGAGAGGAATGGAGTTTAAAAACAGCGAGATTATGTTGCAGCTGTATAAGGTGCTGGCGAGGCCACAGCTGGAGTACTATGTACAATTTTGTTCTCCTTACTTGAGAAAGGATATACTGGCACTGGACGGGGTGCAGAGGAGATTCACTAGGTTGATTCCAGTGTTGAGAGGGTTGGCTTATGAAGAGAGACTGAGTAGACTGGGGCTATACTCATTGGAATTCAGAAGAATGAGGGGAGATCTTACAGAAACATATAGGATTATGAAGGAAATAGATAAGATAGAAGCAGGGAAGTTGTTTCCACTGGCGGGTGAAACTAGAACTAGGGAGCATAGCCTCAAAATAAGGGGAAGCAGATTGAGTTGAGGAGGAACTTCTTCACACAAAGGGTTGTGAATCCGTGGAATTCCCTGCCCAGTGAAGCAGTTGAGGCTACCTCATTGAATGTTTTTAAGGCAAAGATAGATACATTTTTGAACAGTAAAGGAATTAAGGGTTATGGTAAGCGGGTGGGTAAGTGGAGCTGAGTCCACAAAAAGATCAGCTACGATCTTATTGAATGGCGGAGCAGGCTCGAGGGGCCAGATGGCCTACTCCTGCTCCTAGTTCTTATATTCTTCTAGTCGATGGGGATCGGTGTGGCTAGCCTAGGAGTCTAACTTGGTCTGGTAGGTCTTTTGGCATCTTTGATGGATCTCCTCAGATCGTATTTGACTTTCTTGTACAGGTCAGGGTCGCCTGACTTGAACGCCTCAGACCTGAACTTCAGCAAGCAGTGGATATCCCTGCTCATCCATGGCCTTGCTCCTGGCCCTATTCCCTGAGCCCTGCACTCTGACACTTCTGCTCCCTGGGCCTTGCTCCTGGCCCTGGGCTCCCTGGGCCCTGAACCCACTGTTGGAGGTGTTTGCTGCTCCTCCAACCACTGATTGTTTCTCTCCCACATTTGCTGCAGGCTTACTCATGAGCCTATCAGCAGCAAACATGGGAAAGCAATGGCCTGTGATTGGAGGAGCAGCTCTATGCTGATTATTCAATTCAAGCTCACCCGTTTGACCAGCTCTAGGGGCCACATAAAGGGGCTATATGGGGCCCTCGGGCTGCATGTTACACAAGCCTGTTTTAATACCTCCACATAAGGACCAGAGGGATACAATACACCTGCCACTTACCATTTTACTGTCAGTTGAATGTAGAATAGCAACTGGCCACTGGTTTTGCAGATATGGCAAGTCCGAGTGCCTCTGCCTAGGCAAGGGCCACATCTGAGTATAATGACACTGATGTTACCAGAGCAAACTCAATTCCTTCTCCAAACTCTTTGAAAATCATGTTCTTATCTATTAAACAAGCTGTGCTGCATTTATACACAGTACTTGATGTGTTTTTGGGCCACTAGAACCCTAGAATCCCTACAGTGCAGAAAGAGGCCATTCGGCCCATTGAGTCTATACCAGCTCTCCAAAGGAGCACCCATCCAGGCCTTCCCCTCTGCCATATCCCTGTAATCCCAGACATTTACCATAGTTAATCCACCTAACCTACACATCATGGGACACTAAGGAGCATTTTATCATGGCTAGTCCACCTAATCTGCACATCTTTAGACTGTGGGAGGAAACCAGAGCATCCGGAGGAAACTCACACAGACACAGGGAGAATGTGCAAACTCCACACAGACAATCACCCAAGGCTGGAATTGAACCCAGATCCCTGGTGCTATGAGGCAGCAATGCTAACCACTGTGCCACCTTTTATTAGGCCTTGTTCATTTCCTGGGGATAAATTTTGGAAGAACCAACAGCAAATGGCCAGCAACAATCGCACAAAATCCAACTGTTAAAGTTAAATGTTAACATGCCCTTGACAGACTATGGCACTAGTGAAGCCTGGCACAGAGGCAGATTCATGATGTTATGCACAGAGATTGTTTGGCCCATCATGTGAGTATATTGACTCTTACAAAGAGCTATCCAGCTAGTCCCACTCTCCTGCCATTTCCCCTTTGCCCTTCTTATACATTGTTTTAGGAATACTGGAACAGGAGTAGACCACTCAGTCACTCGCGCTTACTCACCATTCAATCAGATCATCGATCTGTATCTTAATCCCATTTACCCACCAATGTTTGGTCACCCTTAGCACCTTTTGTTCAGTTGACCTTCAGAAAGCTCTGCTTTTTGGAGCAGACAGTGCCAGATTTTCACTATTATTCGGGTGATGCTATGTTTTCTGACCTCTATCCTAGCCCCAATTTTAAGATCTTATCCCGGCTAGCTCTCAGCCACTGCTCGAGTGTGAGCCCAGAGCAGTGTGGTTGGATGAGTTGCTCAACTGTGAGTGCCGTTGTACACATGTCCTGTTTCCTCCCCCCAGGGTCATGGAGAAGTATTCTCCACAGATCTGAATGGATTGTGATCATGTGTGGGATGCCCAAGCCTTCTAAGTCAGAGATGCTGCAGCCAATGGTACCATGCCCTCATGTCCATCCTACCCACCCTGTCAATCAATTGACGAATCCACACTGCAAGCCACCTTCACAAAATTATTCCTTTGTTTAGTTGGTCAGAAAGCAAGGGTTGAATGAAATTCTTTGCAGCACTGTTTTTAATTATATGGTAACTTGAGACCACAATAAAGGTAATCAAATGTACTGTTTAAAAAACTTCTTTATGTAAATAAGTAACAATGTTTAATAATAACAGTAACTCAGCAGAATAGTAATAACTATGAAAACAGGAGCACTAGTAAAGGGAGAACACTCTCTTGCAGACTGAAAAGCCCGCCAAAACCTGCACATGCTCAGAATCCTCTAGAGAGGCCAGTAAAACAATTACAAAGGAGAAAAGCTTATAAGAACACTATGCACTCAAGATAACACTAACAATTTACCTTTTCATCCCTCTCCCTCCACACTGGATGCACCTTTTATTTCCATGTACTATCCCTCGACTCCCACATGACAGGCATTTTAGCTGCATTTAAAATAAAACACTTGTACTTGACATCAAAATCATTTGTATCCCAGTTACCCAGAGAATGGATGTGGCTCCAATACACTCCCACTCAGTAAAGGAATTCTCTCCCACCCGGCACAGCAGAGTACAGGCCCCAGCCTGTATTCTACCTCTGTCGCAGATGGATGGGGGGAAAAGGCAGGTTGTGAGGGCAAGGTGGAGAGTAGGGCTGGGGTGTTGATATTGGCCATTTTCACCTAACCACCCAACGGGAAACTGAAACCAAAGAGCTGAAGTCAGTGTAGAGTAATACTGAGCAGGGTGTAAAACCAACAGCCCACCTAACCCTGTCAGTGCCCTGCCTGGAGAATTTGGTTAAAATGAACCCCATGATGCAGGAATTTGACTGAATTTATCACACAAACCAGTTGAAAGCAAGAGTATACTCAGCAGTGCACTAAGAATGTCCAAAATTCATCCCATTTTAAAGCTACACACTTTTTTCTCTCCCCCATTTCCTCCTGCGTGGGTTTCCTCCGGTTTCCTCCCACAGTCCAAAGATGTGCAGGTTAGGTTAATTGGCCTATAGTGTCCAGGTGGGCCTGTGTAAGATGCTCTTTCAGAGAGACGTTGCAGACTCGATGGGCCAAATGGCCTGCTTCTGCACTATAGGGATTCTATGGTTTTTAAAGTCTAGCTTTATCCAGTATTGAATCCCGCACTCATATCTTTATATCTCCACCTCAGGGACATGGTTCTAAATACTGGGTGTGCCCTGTGTCTGCCCCCCCCACCCCACCAGCTAGTACCCTCACTCACTTTTCAAATCACTCATCCATTTGTCAGACACACACTTCATCAAAAACTGTGACAATCAAAATACTTTGTTCAAAAATTCTCTTTTTAAATCTTGCTCTTCACTACAAGTGAAATTCAGCATTGAGCAAAGTAGCTTATTGTTTTCATTCCCAGGATGCAGGAGTGTTGCCAGCTTCTATTGCCAATCATAGTGCAACTGAGTGTCTTGCTAGCCACCTGAGTGTGTGTTAAGGGTTAACAGCTGCAGGACTGGAGTCACATGTAGTCCAGACCAGGTAATGATGGGAGGTTTGATTCCCTAAAGGACATTAATGAACAAGGTGGGTCTTCTTGACAGTTCAACATCCTCACAGTCTTTCACTGACACATTCTGCAGAATTATTAAAGTGATTTTAAATTCCCAAACTGTGACAATAAGATTGGAACTTCTGTGCTGACTGGATTATTAGCTCAAATCTTTGTCCAGTCAAGTAACCACTACACTACAAGATGGAGGACCTGTCTTGGACTATGTCAGTAGCCTGGACAAGCCAATAACAGAAGACTTAGTACCTACACAAATGCAGAAATTCATTTCCCAATGAGGGGTCGAGATATGAAATATTCCAGATTGAGTTAATCTGAGCTGGAGTTGTCCCCACCCCACCTCTGACCTACAGAAGGTGTGGGTGTGTGGAATGATAGGGGTAATCTCCAAGGAATTCTACTCTTCATTGTCATCCATCAGCTTTAAAGGTAAACTGCAAGGTGCTGGCACGGGTGGAACTGTAGCCCGATCCCAGAGTTAGCACCTTCAGATGTGAAGGGGAGGAAAAGAGGAAAGGATTTTGGGAATAGTAAGTCTTATCACATCGGCATGCTACAGGTAAATAACCGTAAATTGTAAAAATTAAACTATAAAGTCTGTGACTCACCTTTCCCTTCCCGCTGCAATGTGAACACCGGTATTTCCCTCTGCCCTTGCACTTGTGGCAACGCTGAAACAGAACACAATGAATCAAATGAACCTAATCTCACAGAGAACCAATCTCCACCAGCCCAACTTTATTCTCATTCCTTAAACAGTCAGTTCCCCAATTCAGGGTGGATGAGAACAGGGCAGACTGGACTAGAACCAGAGACTGAAAAGTTTTGTGAAATATTGGATTATATAGTCTATCATAATATGCAATATATCAGACAGGATTCACTACGGTAAAGTCGTCATTATCAGAGATGGAGAAATTTGAATATGATAGAAAAGAGCCAAATACATCAAGATAGGATAGGATAGATTCCGACAGACTGGAGTTAGATTGTGCTAGATTAGATTAAAATGGGGCAAGCTACAGCACTTATACTGGATATAGGATTAGACAGGGTTAGGATACAACAGGTTGGGAGAAGAACATCCTGAGTGTAAGAGTGTAAGATTCACCCAAAAAAATTCTAAGTCCCCAATTTGCAGGAAAATGGGAGTAACTCCCACTGGTCATCACAGAGTACCCTAGCGTGATTCACTCTGAAAATCAGAGGGCAGGGCCTATTCCTGCCCGAAAGGCCAGCAGCATAGCGCTGAGTGGACATCTGCGCATATGTCAATCTGTCAGCATGTAGATCGGAGCGCGTAGAGTGGCCCCCCATTGCTGGCCTCCCGATCAATGGCCAGCTCAGCAACCCCCCATTGCTGGCCTTGCAAAGTCCCCCCAACCCAGTCGCTGGCCTCCCAGACATCCCCTGGCAAGCCCCAATGTGTCCCCACCCGGCGAGCCCCGATCACTCAATTCCCTACCTGCTCCCAACAATCACGAACCTCAACCCCCGGATGGCCTGTCCCGATCACCGGCCTCCCTCCCTCTGCCAGCAGAGTGGATACCCCCGCTACCCCCATCGATCGCCCCAATAAGCCCCACCCACAATAGACCCCCACCCCCAAAGACCTCACCACCCCTCTGGCTCCGCCCCAGGTTAGCACTGCCCAAGGGGCACCCCCCTTACTCCTCAGGGGGGGCTTCTGTTCACACCAGTGGGGTCGGCCACCTGTTCCCCATTAGTGGGGAGCAGTTGTAAACCCTGCTGGAGTGAACCACTCCTGGTGGGGGGAGATGCTAGCGGGCCCAGAGACTTCAGTCTAAAAATCGTGATTTCCATATTGAATCAGCTCCGTGTCAATTTCTGGGACGGAGCTGATTACTCTGGAAACTTTGGGCTGGGAGACTCGCAGAGGCCATGGTGCCCAGCGGAAAGCCCGTGAAACGGCCCCCACTGATATCTCCTGTGCTGCTGGAGCAGCATAGCGGGCTGGGAGAATCGCCCACCCACATTTTAGATATAAATTCTTTGATATTCTATTCACGATTCACATTTGTGTTTGTTATCACTGTGAAAAAACTGATAATCCCAGAGGGACGAATGATTTCCTGGATTTACTGGCAATCTTTGGGCAAATCCATAATAATTACCTTGACTGCTGCAGTGTGAGGAACCGGAACTTTCTTTATAGAATCCTGAAACATTGGTGGGATCTCAACAACAACATCCCATGGAAGGGGAGGAGAGCCACAGGCGATACTGTCGACTGGCTGACCTGCAAAGAATATGTTTTACAACTCAATCACATGTCAAAACTGAGCAAGAGTCTGAGGGGTAAATCATTCATAAAGTGGCTAGGGGTCTATTTTCACCACACTAACCTCCACCTGCTCCATGTTGTGTGGGCCTACAGTGTCAGCCTGGACTCATTGGCAGCAATGTTGTCTCAGAATCACAACGTCATGGTATCCAAATACGATAGAGGCTTGCATGCAGAATCTACGCCAACACCCCAGTTCAGTACTGTGGGAGTGATGCATTGTCCAAAATGTTGTCTTTTGAATGAGGCATTACATTGAAGCTCTCTTAGGTGAAGCTTAGACTTGACTGCCTGGGCATCCCTCCCTGCCTCCTAACTAGAATGCCTGCCTAAATCCCCCCCCCCCCCCGCACAACTCCTGACTTTTACCAATGACACTAAACCTCCAGTCAGGGGTAATCCTGACCCATTGGCCAGATAATGCTTCCTGACAAGTAGAAGCAGGAGATCGACAGCCAGCTGAATAAAACAAAAACAATGAAAAACAATAACAGCAATAATTTGCATTTGATTTTGATTTGATTTATTATTGTCACATGTATTAGCATACTGTGAAAAGTATTGTTTCTTGCGCACTATACAGACAAAGCATACCCTTTATAGAGAGGGAAACGAGAGAGTACAGAATTTAGTGTTACAGTCATAGCTAGGGTGTAGAGAAAGATCAACTTAATGCAAGGTTCAAAATCCATTCAAAATTCTGACAGCATCAGGGAAGAAGTTGTTCTTGAGTCGGTTGGTACGTGACCTCAGATTTTTGTATCTTTTTCCTGACAGAAGAAAGTGAAAGAGAGAATGTCCGGGGTGCGTGGGGTCCTTAATTATGCTGGCTGCTTTGCCGAGGCAGCGGGAAGTGTAGACAGAGTCAATGGATGGGAGGCTGATTTGAATGATGAATTGGGCTACATTCAAGACCTTTTGTAGTTTCTTGCAGTGTAGGGCAGAGCAGGAGCCACACTAAGCTGTGATACAACCAGAAAGAATGCTTTCTATGGTGCATCTGTAAAAATTAGTGAGAGTCGTAGCGGACATGTCAAATTTCCTTAGTCTTCTGAGAAAGTAGAGGCTTTGATGGGCTTACTTAACTATAGAGTCGGCATGGGGGGACCATGGCAGGTGATCTGAACACCTAAAAACTTGAAGCTCTCGACCCTTTCTACTTCGTCCCCATTGATGTAGACAGGGGCATGTTCTCCTTTACGCTTCCTGAAGTCGATGACAATCTCCTTAGTTTTGTTGACATTGAGGGAGAGATTATTGTTGCCGCACCAGTTCACCAGATTCTCTATCTCATTCTTGTACTCTATCTCATCATTGTTTGAGATCCGACCCACTACGGTGGTGTCGTTAGCAAACTTGAAAATCGAATTGGAGGAGAATTTGGCCATACAATCATAAGTGTATAAGGAGTATAGAAGGGGGCTGAGAACACAGCTTTGTGGGGCACCGGTGTTGAGGATGATCGTGGAGGTGTTGTTGTTGCCTATCCTTACTGATTGTGATCTGTGAGTTAGGAAGTTCAGGATCCAGTCACAGAGGGAGGAGCTGAGGCCCAGGCCACGGAGTTTGGAAATGAGTTTTATGGGAATAATGGTGTTAATGGCTGAGCTGTAGTCAATAAATAGGAGTCTGACATAGGTGTCTTTATTAGCTAGGTGTTCCAGGGTAGAATGCAGGGCTAGGGAGATGGCGTCTGCTGTGAACCTATTGCAGCAGTAGGCAAACTGTAGTGGATCCAGGTAGTCCGGGAGGCTGGAATTGATTTGTGCCATGACTAGCCTTTCGAAGCACTTCATAATGATGGATGTCAGAGCCACCAACCAATAGTCATTAAGGCACGCTGCTTGGTTTTTCTTAGGTACCGAGTGATGGTCATCTTCATAAAGCAGATAGGGACCTCAGATTGTTGTAAAGAGACGTTGAAGATGTCTGCGAATACCCCCACCAGCTGATCCGCGCAGGATCTAAGTGCTCGTCCGGGTACCCCATCCAGGCCAACCGTTTTCCGTGGGCTGACCTTCAAGAAAGCTGCTCTGACACCAGCAATGGTGACCCCAGATATTGGTTCATCCAGGGCTACCAGGGTGGAGGGCATGCTCCCGCTGACTTCTTGCTCAAAATGGGTGTAGAATGCATTGAGCTCATCAGGGAGGAGTGCGTTGGAGTTGGTGATTTTACGTGCCTTCATCTTGTAGCCTGTTATGTCTTGCAGACCTTGCCATAGTCGATGGGGGTCGGTGTGGCTAGCCTGGGACTCTAGCTTGGTCCGATACTGTCTTTTGGCATCTTTGATGGATCTCCTTAGATCGTATCTGGCTTTCTTGTACAATGATGTGGAGATGCCGGCGTTGGACTGGGGTAAGCACAGTTGTGAGACTTCTTTCTTGTACAAGTCAGGGTCGCCTGACTTGAACGCCTCAGACCTGGACTTCAGCAAGCAGTGGATATCCCTGTTCATCCATGGTTTCCAGTTGGGGAACACACTGATTTGCTTCTTTGGCACACAGTTTTCTGCAAACTTACTAATGAAGTCAGTTACTGTAGTGGCGTACTTGTTCAGGCTGGCTGCAGAGTTTTTAAATACTGACCAGTCCACTGACTCCAAGCAGCCCCGTAGGAGATCATCCGATTCCTCAGACCAACATTGCACGACTTTCTTTGATAGATTCTCCTGTTTCAGTTTTTGCTTGTAAGCTGGGAGCAGGAGCACAGCCTTGTGGTCTGATTTGCCAAAGTGTGGGTGGGCGATAGAGTGGTAGGCATGTTTGATATTTGTGTAGCAGTGGTCTAGGATGTTTGGGCCTCTGGTGGAACAGGAGACATGTTGGTGGTAACTTGGTAGTACGCTCTTGAGCTTGGCCTGATTGAAGTCCCCGGCCACGATGAACAAGGCCTCAGGATGTTTCGTCTCAAGGCTATTCGTAGTGGTGTCCATTTCGTCCAGCGCAATCTTCACGTCCCCATGGGGTGGGATGCTAACTGCCATCAGAATAACGGAGGTGAACTCCCGTGAAAGGTAATAGGGCAGCATTTTAGCGTCAGGTAGTCTAGGTTTGGGAAGCGGAAACTTGCCAGTGTTGCTACGTCTAGGCACCACGAGGTGTTGATTAGAAAGCAGACCCTACCTCCCCATGCCTTGCCTGAGGCCGCTGTACGGTCCATTCGATGGATTGAGAAGCCCTCTGATGGTTGGGCGCTGTCTGGTGAAGCAGG
Organism: Mustelus asterias; assembly: GCF_964213995.1. Classification (NCBI taxonomy): domain Eukaryota; kingdom Metazoa; phylum Chordata; class Chondrichthyes; order Carcharhiniformes; family Triakidae; genus Mustelus; species Mustelus asterias. Next base: position 94,688,199 of record NC_135803.1, on the reverse strand, counting down.
AGTGAACCATGTCTCCGTGAAACAGAGTAAACAGCAGTCCCCCAGTTCTCTTTTGAAAGTGAGTCTGGCGCTAAGTTCGTCTAGCTTGTTTTCCAGAGATTTATATCGCACCTCTAATGTACTAAAACATTTCGAGGCACTTCAAAGGAGCGTAATCGGACAAATGTTTACACCAAGTATATGAGAGGTAAGGTTGGTTTTAAGGAACATCTTAACTGAGGGAAGAGAGATTTAGGGAGGGACTTCCAGAGCACAGGGCCTTGACAGCTGAAGGCATGGACTATAATGGTTGAGTGAAGGAAGTGGAGGACGGGCAAGAGGCCAGAATTGGAGGAACCTTCAAATGTTACAATCTGTGTAGTTGCAGTTGAGATGCTTACTGAGGAACACAGCAGTGTCACTGAGGATGAGCAGTCAAACTAAGGGTGACCTACAAACAGCATGGCACAAATTGGATTTTGACTTGAATGGTTTTCACTGATTGGGTTGAAATGCCTTTGGATGTGCGCCTTTAGAGAGATGTTTGATTCCAGTTTCTAATTTGTCAGTAAATTGAAAGCTTTGCTAAATACACTCTCACCTCTAAACGGCTCATGTGTCCATTCAGTTAGCCGGGATTCGATAAAGGTCTCAAGACGATACTGAAAGAGAAAAGAAATGTAGATATTTAAGGGGGATAGTGTTTCTGGACTAGTAATCCAGAGACGCAGGCTAATGCTCTGGTGACATTGGTTCAAATTCCACCACGGCAGCTGGTAGAATTTCAAATTCAATAAATACGTCTGGAATATATAGCTTGTAACAGTGACCATGAAACTATTATCAAATGTTGTAAAAACCCATCTGGTTCACTAATGTCCTTTAGTAATATCCTTGCTTGGTCTGGCCTACATGTGTCTCCAGACCCACTTGTAATGTCATTGACTCTTAACTGCCCTCAATTGCAAGTTCAAGGGAAAATAGGGATGGGCAACAAATGCTGACCTTGCCAGACATGCGCACATCACATGAAGGGATAAAAAAATTTGAGAACATTGCCTGTAAAGCCCAATCACCAGGGCCCAATCACATCCCACCTGCCCATCAACGGGGGCGAATCACAATCCTCTGTCCATTACTGGGGCAATCACTACCCACAACACCACCACTCCCCCCTCCCCAAAAAACATTAGCAGGGGCCAATCACAGCCCAGCTCACCACCACCAGGGATGAATCACCCGCTTGTCCATCTCTAAGGGCCAATCACAGCCCACCTCTCCATCACCAGAGCCCAATCACAGTCCACCGCTCCATCACAGCTCAGTGCTCCATCACCAGGGCCCAATCACAGCCCATCGCTCCATTACCAGGGCCCAATCACAGCCCACCGCTCCATCACCAGGGCCCAATCACAGCTCAGCGCTCCATCACCAGGGCCCAATCACAGCCCACCGTCCATCACCAGACCCAATCACAGCCCACCGCTCCATTACCAGGGCCCAATCACAGCCCACCGCTCCACCACCAGGGTCCAATCACAGCCCACTGCTCATCACCAGGACCCAATCACAGCCCACTGCTCTATCACCAAGAGCCAATCACAGTCCATCTCTGTTATTAGGCTCCATGAACAGAATATTTGCTTCCTGAGGCTGTGTCTGTTTGAAGGCCGCGTGATCAGTGATCCTCTTGAACTTTGCTTTCTTGCTATATAGGAAATACAAACGGAAGAATGAGGAAACACTGTATTTAAAACAGTTTGAGAATCAACCCATAGCATTCCAAACATGCCTGACTCTCAAGAGGTGTCCCTGGCTTTGAATATCAAAAGCTAGATGGAACTTGCCTCACACAAGCTCTGATGGGTTTACATAGAGGAGGCAGAAGAGGGACCAAGAAACAAAATGGAAGATCGCATGACTGGATTAGGGATGGGAAGGTGAAAGGATTTAAAAAAAAATTAATGTCTTACCCTGTACATGTTGAATGGTGTGAGATCCCGAAAGACCATGTCTCGGGCAGGGCTGCTGCTGTAACAGCAGTGAGCAGCAGAAAACTGTGTCAATGCCTCTCTTGCTGCTTCTTCAGTGATGGATGGAATTCTAGAGAGAAGTAGACAGAATGTCAAGTCTGAATCCCAGGAAATGCTGTATTCCCAGCTTCATTCCTTTTGGGGACGTTCTCTCCAGGATCCTGGCCCAACATTTACCCCTCAACTAAAAACACATAGCCATGATCTCGATGCCCATTTCCACAGCCACACAGCGTGAGCTGAGAACAAACAAACCCAATCTGCCTGGAGGGTCTTCCTGGTGTTGGATGTTGATTTTTTTACTGTAATAATGGGGCTTCACTCAGTGTCACAGTGTGAGCTGGTAACACCCATCAGCCAGAGAGAGTTTAGAGCAGAATAGCAACATAGGAACAGGAGGAGGCCATTCAGCCCATTGAGACTGCTCCTCCGTTCAATACTAGCATGGAAGAATTTTTAATGCTCAAAAGCAGTTTTGAATCATCATAACGGTTCAGCAATGAATCAGTCACTTTAATGTTCATGGTGACTGAGTCTACTCCACCGAGAAAGAAATGATATTTGAGATAAAAAAGTAATTTTAGAACTGAGGTAGGTTAAAGTGAGTGTTATTTTTACACCAGATTAGGTGGTCTTCCCTCTAGGATGTTACAAGTATGACTGAAGGCTGACAGTTCACGACCCCTGAGAAGACAGTGTACCTCCATTCTAGCTGGGGTTGTGCTCTCTCCTTCTTATCGGATGGGTGAACTGGTGGAGATATGTAGTTTCCACCTGTAACCAAGAAGAAAGATTCAATTCTCCAAGCACCCACCATTTATACCCAAGTAAATATCCAGGAAAAGGGGTGTGTTGCTGTGGTTATCCCAATAGGATAACTGAAGTTTACTCATGCTGATTAACCCATTGTATTATTCGAAGTGAATTACTGGCTTCCTCCTCATTCTCCACCCCTGTTACCATGGTCCTGACCTGTGAACAGACAATAGATTTGTTTATTTATTAGTGTTACAAGTAGGCTTACGTTAACACTGCAATGAAGTTACTGTGAAAATGCCCTAGTTGCCACACTCTGGCACCTGTTCGGGTATACTGAGGGAGAATTTAGCATGGCTAATGTACCTAACCAGCACGTCTTTCAGATTGTGGGAAGAAACCGGAGCACCTGGAGGAAACCCACACAGGCGTGGGGAGAATGTGCAGACTCCACAGAGAGGGACCCAAGCTAGGAATTGAACCCAGGTGCCTGCCGCTGTGAGGCAAGTAGTGCAAACCACAATGCCACCATGCTACCCAGAAGAGCCAATTCTTCGCTCTTGTAGAGCCACTCTTCACATGTGAATTCAAGTGGTGAACGTTGGCAGATTCTTTGGCCTGGGGGGGGCTTCGCACTGACCCTGCCCTCCCCTCAAAGGTCCACTAATGGTCTGCAGAAAGCACTCAGATGCAAGGATCTACCACAGCCCAGGGACATAAGCAGACAATACACTGAGTGACTGAGGAGCCCCAGGCAGCTATCTCTGGGATAAAAATACCCCTCCAGCTCTTCAAAATACTCCAAATTAATGGAACATTCATCATCTGAGATTCAACAAGGGGATAAGCACACTTGCTATCAACTCACTATACCCGTGTGGATATTTCACTACAAACCTACCACCACCTGCGACAGTTCCCTCGTAGCCCCTCACATTGTCCAGCATTTCTATAGGAGGCGCAGTTGGGCCTTCTTCATCCTCCAAGTCCTCTGGTCCATCTGCATGAGATCAGGACAGTTAGAAGTGTGTTGACCACTGTAACATCTCTGACTGACCACAGGAGCTGGCCCTATTGAGTACTGTTTCTTTGAGTGGAAATCTGTCCTGGGCTATATCACTAAATCGACAGGATTGTATGGGTTTCCTATTATCAACCCTGCTTGGAAATCTGTTCCATGAATGAATGAAAATAGGGGAGGAGAGAAAGATTTGTATTACTATAGAAAAAAAACTAGACAGGATAGATGCAGGCAGGATGTTCCCAATGGTGGGGGAGTCCAGAACCAGGGGGTCACAGTCTGAGGATTCAGGGTAGGCCATTTAGGACGGTGGTGAGGAGATATTTCTTCACCTAAAGAGTGGTGAGCCTGTGGAGTTCATTACCACAGGAAGTAGTTGATACCAAGACATTGAATGTATTCAAGAGGCAGCTACATTTAGCACTTGGGGCGAGTGGGATCAAAGGTCACGGGGAGAAAGCAGGCTTAGGCTATTGAGTTGGATGATCAGCCATGATCGTAATGAATAGAGGAGCAGGCTCGAAGGGCCAAATGGCCTCCTTCTGCTTCTATCTTCTATGTTTCTATAGCCCCCACCATAATTTGATTTGATTTATTATTGCCACATGTATTAACATACAGTGAAAAGTATTGTTTCTTGCGTGCTATCTAGACAAATACCGTTCATAGAGAAGGAAACAAGAGAGTGCAGAATGTAGTGTTACAGTCATAGCTAGGGTGTAGAGAAAGATGCAAGGTAAATCCATTCAAAAGTCTGACAGCAGCAGGGAAGAAGCTGTTCTCGAGTCGGTTGGTACGTGACCTCAGACTTTTGTATATTTTTCCCGACGGAAGAAGGTGGAAGAGAGAATATCCGGGGTGCGTGGGGTCCTTAATTATGCTGCCATTTTTTGGTAAGATTGCACCCAATGTGTTGGCCATTTAAGATAGAGAGGAGGATTTTTTTTCTGCTGAGGGTTGAGAGACTTTGGAATTCTCTTCCTCAAAAGGTGGTTGAGGCAGAGTCTTTGAATATCTTCAAGGCTGAGGTAGATACGTTCTTGATTAGTGAGGGGGTGAAAGGTTTTCGGGGTAGATAGCAATGTAAAGTTAAGGTTAAAATTAGATCAGTGATAATCTTATTGAATGGTGGAGCAGGCCCAAGGGGCCGAGTGGCCTACTCCTGCCACTAATTTGTGTGTTTGTATAGTTGAATTCAATGGAAGTGAATATTAAATGGGAAATATTAGAGGTGGCCAAGTAGATACCACCTACTTTACATTACCCTCCAACTGAATGGCTTGCTAGGTGTAGTAGCGTGGCCCTTTAAGGAGGGCGTTTCCTGAGGGCCATGTGACCAGTGAGGATCCTATGGATCGTCCTCGTGGGAACTGAGTCAATTGGCAGGAAGGCAAGTACCACGGGTCAAGAAGGGATTCGCGGTTGGAGTCAGGGAGTCGAGTGGGGCAGTTGCATTGTAATCTAGTTTGACCTTGTATATATATTATTCTTTATTTGGCAATCAAGCCTTTTTTTGTTAAGCCACATCAAGTCATCCCTGATATATTACATTGGCAACGAAACAAAACATTGAAGACTTCGAGGATCGCAGTGTCCAGCTAGACGGGCTACACTCATAGTCCCCATTTTAAAACTAGATCAGGCAATAAGAATTTACGGGAATTACAGATCAACTGTCATTCAAGGAGCACAGATAGACAGGTACCCCATAGCCAAAATTTAAGATCTTTATGTTAAACCAGCAGGAGGTTCAAATTAGACTAAGTTAGACCTCAGGCACGCCTATCAGCAGCTGGAGTTGGATAAAGACTCACAAAAGCTGGTGACAATCAACACTCACAAGGGTATGTACAAATATGCAAGGTTGCTTTTGGAGTCTCATCAGCCTATGTCACTTTCTAGCATACGATGGAGAGTCTATTACCAAGGCATCCCCAATCTAGTGGTTTATCTGGATGATGTACTAATCACAGAGCAGCACGGTGGCATGGTGCCACCGCTGCCTGACCGTGCCAGGGACCCGGGTTCAATTCTGGCCTCGGGTCACTGCCTGTGTGGAGTTTGCACAATCTCCCCGTGTCTGCATGGGTTTCCTATGGCTGTTCCGGTTTCCTCCCACAGTCCAAAGAAGTGCAGGTTAGGTTGATTGGCCATGCTAAATTCACTCTAGTGTCAAGGAGATTAGCAAGGGAAATATGTGGGGTTACAGGAAGAGGGCCTGGGAGGGATTGATGTTGGCGCAGACTCGATGGGCCGAATGGCCTCCTTCTGCACTGTAGGATTTCTATGACTGGTACTTCACCTGAAGGTCACAGATCCAATTTAGAAGAAGTATTGAGACGGTTTAAGAAAGCAGAGGTTAGGCGGAAATGGGAGAAATGTACATTTCAATCAGAAGAACTTATCTACTTAGGATTTAGTATCCATTCAAAAGGACTACAACTTTTGGAAGAAAAAGTAAAGGCCATCAAGGAGGACCCACAGTCAAGACGTATCCAAGCTGGAATCATTTCTGGGGATAGTAAATTACTACGTCAGATTTTTAAAAATGTTTCTACCATCTTCGCCCCACTTCATCAACTGTTATTAAAAACACCAAAGGTGGAAATGGGGAGAAGAACAAAAGGAAGCTTTCATAAAAGTTAAACAGGCTCTGCAGTCATCTGTCTTGTTGGTACATTTCGACCCAAACACACCCTAATAGTAACCTGCGCTGCTTCACCGTAAGGAGTGGGAGCTGGTTAATCCCACTGGATGTCTGATGGTGCAGAAAGGCCCATTGCCTTTGCTTCTAGATTGTTGTCTGACACAAGAAGAAATACTCCCAAATAGACAAGGAAAGCTTGGCTGTCATCTACGCAGTCAAAATGTTCATTGATGTATTTATGGCTGATATTTTACAATAATCTCAGACCACGAGCCATTGTTAGGTCTATTTACAGAAAATAAGCCGGTGCCACCAATTGCCTCCACAGTGATGCAACGATGGGTCTTTTGTTAGCAGTGTGCAGTTATATATTTCAGCATCACCCTGGAACACAGATATCACATGCAAACACACTTAGCCGGTTGCCTTTGCCACAAACAGTATCATTACCACCGGTTCCTGAAGAGATTATACTAGCACTGCATTTAACAGAGACCTTGCCAGTCTTGGCAAAACATAAAGTTGTGGACAGGAAGCGACCTGTATTGTTGAAGGTAAAAAAGATGGCAATGCAAGGATGTTGGTATGAGAAGTCGGAGTTGTTAAAACCTTACCAAAGTAGAAGAATGGAAATAACCTGTGAAGATGGATGTTCCTGTGGGGCGGAGCGGGCGCAGAGTAATAGTCCCAACCCACGGGAGATGACTCCTGTTACAAGAACTGCACGACTCTCATCTAGGTCAAAATAGAATGAAGACCCTAGCTAGGAGTTGTGTGAGGTGGCAGGGCATTGACAAGGATAAAGAACAGATGGTTAATGCCCTAGTTGCGAAGCTCAACAGGCTTTATCACCACTGGCAAATTTGCATCCATGGGAATGGCCAGTCCGACCATGGGCGAGGCTACTCATAGGTTTTGCCAGGCCATTTATGGGTCATATGTTTCTTACATTAGTAGATGCATACTCCCCCATGGCATTCCAGAAGTGGTGGTGTTGGACAATGGCACATCATTCACGGTGGAAAAATTCCAAAAATTTCTCAAGCCCAATGTCATTGTCATGTGAGGTCAGCACCTTACCATCCGGTATCAAATGGACTGACATAGTGTGCGGTACAAACATTTCAGTCATCAATAAAAAAACAGGTGAACAGGCCTCTTCCTTAAATCATGGCCAGTTTTTTATTATCATATAACATCGCCCCAAACATGACCACAGTGGTCACGCCAGCCGAGTTACTGATGGGACAGCAACTAGGAACTCAATTGCACATGATATTCCCAAATTTGGCAAGAAGGTTGGAGGCTTGGCAAAGATCTTAGAAGGAAAATCACAATTTAGGAAGGAGTAAAATGGAGGGTTCAGTCTTGGTCATAAATTTCGCAGTAGGCCTGGAATGGGTGGCTGATAAAATAGTGGAGCGAACAGGACCAGTCTTCTACGTTGTGGAGATACAAGGCTGCAGGCTTAGGAAACACATGAACCATTTAAGGAGGAGAGCAGTATTGGGCACAGGGGATCCACAGGCGACCCCTGCAGATAGTTCAAGGATGCCAGGTCTGGTTACTGGGATTTTGGTGGAGAATGTGGGACTGGAGCCTTCAATGGTTGTGGAGCCTGAGGAGCCAGAAGCTGCCAAAGAACCATCAGATCCTGTATTAACGAGACTGCCTTTTCTGTCTGTCCAGTCTGGCTCTTTAAATGTAGAGGAGCCTGCTACCAAACTGAGGCGCTCCATCAGAGCCTGGAAGTGTCTGGACTGATTGAATGTTTGCTGAGTTTCCACTGGTTCTTCCTCATAACCTCTTTATATCAGAGCCTGTTGTGCACCTTATTAAGCCTGTTCTTTGTTTCTCCTTAGAGTATTTTGGATTTTGGGAGAAGGGAGTGTAGCAGTGTGGCCCTTTAAAGGGGGGGCATTTCCTGAGGGCCATATGACCGGCAAGGGCCCTATGGATTGCCCTGGCGGGAAGCTGAGCCAATTGGCAGGAAGGCGAGTACCACGGGTCAAGAAGGGACTCGCAATTGGAATCAGGGAGTCAAGTGGAGCAGTTGCATTGTAATCGAGTCTGACCTTGTGTGTTTTTATTATTCTTTATTTGGTAATAAAGCCTTTTATTGTTAAGCCACATCGAGTCACCCTCAATTACACTAGGTCATTTCAGAGGCAGTTAAGAGCCAACCACATTGCTTTGGGTCCGGAGTGACATGAAGGCCAGACCAGGTAAAGATGGCAGATTTCCTTCCCTAAAGGACATTAGTGAACTAGATGGTTTATGTTGTCATGATCACCATTACTGAGATCAGCTTTCAATTCCAGATTTTATTCATTGAATTTAAATTCTACCAGCCACCATGGTGGGTTTTGAACCCATGTCCCCAGAACATTAGCTCGGACCTCTGGATTACTAGTCTAGTGGCAACATCATGATGAAACCATCTCTGCCAGTGAGACTGAGCTCTTACGGAGAAACACATCCATGGCAGGGTTAGCTGGCTTCATTTTGGATAACAGCCCATAGGGGCTGGTAACATTGTCTCCCTGTGGTCACAGAGTACGGAAAATAAATTGATTAGGGCTCCAGAAGTGTGAACATTTGGTGAGGGCAGGATTGGGGGTCAGTATGATGCTCGGCTCTTCCCAGTAGGAAAAGCCTGCTTGGTGCAGTACTGAAGCACAGCTATTGCTTTGGAAAGAGTATATCAGGGTCTGACTGGGGAGGACTTGGACAGCAATGGAGCTATGTGTGGTTTTAACGAAGATGCTGTTGGGTCTATTACAAATTGCTGTCTGGCCAGCTTGCCACTCCCCACTCACTTCCCAGCCTTGCTGTCAGCACAAAGAGACATATGAATCCCACTAGATTAGGAATGTTCCAGTCAAATTTCCTATCCTGACTAGGGTGTGTGTGTGTGTGTGTTGGGCAGGGGGACGGGGGTGGGGTGGGTGTGCAGGGCAATTTTCACAGCACGTTCAGAATTCAGGGTTCCTACTTTCCACTGTGGAAAGACCAGCTAACGAGAGGGTTTCTTTCTGAGTGAGGGGATTCTCAAATGGACAATGCAGTTCTGAGCACAGGAAAACAAATCAGTTACACTGACATCCAACCTCCCCACCCCGCCACCGGAAGCACCTAACTATACACAATCTCAACACAATGAGTAATGTACCCACATGGAAGGGGTATCTATCAGTGGGTGGGATTTTTAGGGTCATGATGATAATTTAGTTAGATTTAGAATAGTTATAGAAAAGAATAAAGGTAGACTAAGAGTAGAAGTTTTAAATTGGGGAACAGACATTTTTACTAAGATGAGATAACAAGGCAAGGGAATACACAAGAAATGGTAGGATAATGAAAAACACTGAGCAGAAGGACTTTGCAGTGCATGTCCACAGATCCCTAAAGGTGACAGGAGAGGCAGATACAGTGATCACGTGGGACACCTTCTTTTGTTGGCCGAGGGATGGAATGTAAGAGTGGGGAGCCTGGAATGGAGAATCTTAGCTGTGAGGAAAGACTAGATTTTATAATTTGATTTATTCTTGCATGGGGCGAGGGTGTCACTGGCAATGCTTATTACCCATTTCTAATTACCCCCAAGAAGGGGCGACATGGTAGTACACTGGTTAGCACTGCTGCCTCACAGCGCCAGAGACCTGGGTTCAATTCTGGTCTTGGGTGACTGCCTGTGTGGAATTTGCGCGTTCTCCCCGTGTCTGCGTGGGTTTCCTCCGGGTGCTCCAGTTTCCTCCCACAGTCCAAAGGTGGATTGGCCATGGTGAATTGCCCCTTAGTGTCAGGGACTGACGGGGTAAATATGTGGGGTTACGGGGATAGGGTCTGGGTGGGGTTGTTATTGATGCAGGCTCGATAGGCCGAATGGCCTCCTTCTGCACTGTAGAGATTCTATGATTCTATGATTTTTTTAAAAGCCCACTGCAGTTTTATTTGGTATTGACATTCCTGTGGCAGTTTAGCACAGCTGAGTGGATTACTAAGGCCATTTCAGAGGGCTGGTAAGAGTCAACCACATTGCTGTGGGATTGGAGTCACGTGGAAGCCAGATTTCCTTGCTAAAGGACAATTATTGAACCAGATAGGATTTTGCAACAATGGACGGTCATAACCATGGAGAAAACCTTTCAATTCCACCAGCTACCCTGGTGGGATTTGAACCCACACTCCCGGAGCATTAGCCTGTGCCTCTGGCGAGCTAGTCCAGTGACATTATCACTACATGACTATCTCCCCTTAATAGGATGGGGTTGTTTTCTTTGGAACAGAAGAGGCTGAGGGGAGATTTAACTGAGGTGTATGAAATGATGAGGTGCCTAGAGAGAGCGGACAGGAAGGACCTAGATCTGCCAGCGGAGTGTTCAGTAACAGGGGCATAAATTTAAAATAAATGCAAGAGGGATTAGAATGGAGTTGAATAATATTTTCATCGGGGGAGGGGGGCGGTGGGGGACGGTGGTATGATTGGAATTCACTGATTGAAAGGGTGGGTAGAGGCAGAAAATTAAAGGTATATTTAGATACACATTTGAAGTGCGGCATCTTACAGACCATGAAACCATTGTCAATTGTTGGAAAAACCCATCTGGTTTACTAATGTCCTTTAGGGAAGGAAATTTGCTGACCTTACCTGGTCTGGCCTACATGTGACTCCAGAGCCATAGCAATGTGGTTGACTCTCAACTGCCGTCCAGCAACTAGAGATGGGCAATAAATGCTGGCCAGCCAGCGACACCCACGTCCCATGAATGAATTAAAAAAAACATGAGCTGGAAAGTGGAATTAGTCGCTTGTTTTCAGCTAGGATACTCATGAGGAGCTGAATCAGCTTATTGTGCCGTAAAATCTTTCTGTTTGTACAGTAATTACAGGGTACAGTAACATTACTCAGTGTAGAATAACATTACTCATAGTATACAGTAATATTACTCAGGATACATTAACATTACAAAGGAGATGGCAGCGAAAGTCAAGTCTCTGGCACCATGGTGGCTCTGCAGGGCTATAGTGATAGGGGATTCAATAGTAGGAGATGAAAGTGGGCAAGCAATGGTTAAAAAGTGGGAAGGAAGTGGGGGAGGTGGGGGCAGTACATCCTTCATGGGAAGCTCTGTGATCATTGGGGACAGTTCCTGCCCCTCCCCCTAGATTGTGTGTCCCCCCCCGCTGCTTTATGCTTCCCTCTCTGGCCTCCAAAACCCACTTCCTAGGGTGCCCAATCTCTTCTTGCCCTAAAGCCCAGAACTTATCTCAGTCCCCAAATCCATTGCTCTTCTTCCCAGGGCCTGCCAACCCCACACACTACACCATTCTGGCTCTGCTGGGATCAAACTGCCCACTGCGGCCTACTCTCTGCTCATTAAGGCTGCCGGCAGTATGTTATCACTGTACAGCCACTTTCCTTTTAAAGTTGGTCAATCTATAGTGAGTAGGTTGGGGGTGGTGGTGGTGGCAGTGAGGGCGAACAGTAACCCAGCCCCCACCATGTCAACAAGCTTGCCAAAATGCCTCTGGGACACTGCACTATCCTGCACCCAGACTTTTAGCAAACACACGAATCATGTGGTAAACTAACAAAAAACTTTTCAAAAGTGAACCCACAAATCATCTGCCTCTGCTGCAGGGCATGTTTGAGAAACTGGTCACAGCAAAAGCAGTAAGCAGTTAATGAACCACAAGTAACCTAAAGTACAAATCACTGTCTTCTAGCCACTTTATCATGCTCTCTTTCATTTGTCTAGCTTGGTCTTGAAGTCTTTTATTGCCAGCGCTCTCCCTCTCTGAGTATTTCTTGTTCTACCTGTCCGGCTGTCTGTCTGTCTGTCTGTCTCTCCCTCTCCCTTTCTTTTTCTCACCCTGTTTGCCTCTCACCCACACTCTCTTTCTGTCTGTCTCATACTCTCTTTCATTCGCTGCCCCTCTCGTACACTCTCAGACTCTCTGCCTCTATCACACTCACTCTCACATTCTCTGTCACGGTCTTTCTCACTGTCTCTCTCTCACACACACAATCTCTTTGCCTCCTCACACACACACACTCTGTCATTGCCTGTCTCTGTCTTTCTCTCACTCACACTCACACACTCTCTCAGTGTCTCCTCTCTCACACAGCCTTCCTCACACATACACACTGACTCATTTGCGTGTCTCCGTCTTTCTCTCTCTCACACAGACACATTCTCTCTTTCTCACCGTCTCCTCTCTCTCACTGCCTCTCTCACACTCTCTCTCACAGGCACTGGTCTGCTGTTACTGGTTGAGGGACACAGTTGGAAGCTGACAGCTGAAGAAATATCTGCTTTCCTGCCGGTTTCTTTTAAGGGTCCCTGCCCAATTCACCCCGATTTACACTCACCACTAACTTGTCCCCCTTGTTGAGCTGGGCCCCATTAACAAAGCAAGAGAGCCAACTTACCAGCTTCTGACTGGCCGGGATCCATTGGGAAAGTCTGACAGCACTAGCCGTGCACGAGGCTGACCTCTATCAGCGGAAGTTGTGTTGAGCCAACAGAAATTTCTGTTTTAATTGACGAGCTGTGGATTTCTGCCAAGTTTACACAAGTTCTGATTTTAAGATATAAAAGCTCATGCCTGGGCTTGTTGAATGTGTAACAGGCTCTGCAACATCGTGAATACTTTCCTGGAACTGAGGTTCAACACAATGGGATCACGTGAATTTTTACTGTAAATAGGATTATGCCGATATGGAGGTGGCTCCTAGTTATTGAACTGAGGCAGTTAAAGGGGTATTGCCTTCGAGGAAAAGCTTTTAACAATTTTGTGTTTGGTGCACAGTGGGATGGAGAGAACAGCAAGGACAGTTTGTGACAGACAAACTCAGGTGAAACAAAGGACAGTTTTACCTTTATCACCAGACAAAAAAAGGAACAGAAAGTCAAGTGGGTAAAAACCAGGCAAGTGCAGATTGGTTCAGGATGTAATAAAGCCAGGTGTAAAATAGGGATGTAAATTGGAGTAAGTGTAAATCAAGGCAGGGGTAAAACAGAAAATGGTTCTGAGTGAAAATCAGAGAGGGGGAGATCAGGCCCGGGTGGGGTCCAGGTCTAAGCGGGGATCAATTCTAAGTGGGAATCAGGTCTGGATGGGGATCATAGAAACATAGAAAATAGGAGAGGAGGAAGCCATTTGGTCCTTCGAGTCTGTCCCGCTATTCATTATGTTCATGGCTGATCATCCAATTCAATAGCCTGATCTTGCCGTTCCCCCAATACTCTTTTATCCCCTTCGCCCCAAGAGCGAAACACACGATGTTTTGGTTTCAACTGCTTTCTGTGATACAGAATTCCAAAGGCTCACCACTCTCTGGGTAAAGATATTTCTCCCAATCTCAGTCCGAACAAGGCTTATCCTGCATGCTCAGACTGTGACCTTTGGTTCTGGACACCTCCCACCATCGGGAACATCCTTGCATCTACCCTGTCTAGTCCTGTTAAAATGTTATAGGTTAGAACCATAGAACCATAGAAAATTACAGCTCAGAAACAGGCCTTTTGGCCCTTCTTGTCTGTGCCGAACCATTTTATGCCTAGTCCCACTGACCTGCACTTGGACCATATCCCTCCACACCCCTCTCATCCATGAACCCGTCCAAGTTTTTCTTAAATGTTAAAAGTGACCCCGCATTTACCACTTTATCCGGCAGCTCATTCCACACTCCCACCACTCTCTGCGTGAAGAAGCCCCCCCTAAAAGGATATAGATAGGCTGGAAATTTGGGCAAGGAAATGGCAGATGGAGTTCAATCCTGATAAATGCAAAGTGATGCATTTTGGTGGGAATAATGTAGGGAGGAGCTACACGATAAATGGAAGAACCATAAAGGGTGTAGAGACGCAGAGGGACCTGGGTGTGCAAGTCCACAGATCTTTGAAGGTGACGTCACAGGTGGAGAAGGTGGTGAAGAAGGCATATGGCATGCTTGCCTTTATAGGACGGGGCATAGAGTATAAGAGTTGGGGTCTGATGTTGCAGATGTATAGAACGTTGGTTCGGCCGCATTTGGAATACTGCGTCCAGTTCTGGTCGCCACACTACCAGAAGGACGTGGAGGCTTTGGAGAGAGTACAGAGGAGGTTTACCAGGATGTTGCCTGGTATGGAGGGGCTTGGTTATGAGGAGAGATTGGGGAAACTGGGGTTGTTCTCCTTGGAAAGACGGAGGATGAGGGGAGACTTAATAGAGGTGTATAAAATTATGAAAGGCATAGATAGGGTGAACGGTGGGAAGCTTTTCCCCGGGTCAGTGGTGACGTTCACGAGGGGTCATAGGTTCAAGGTGAAGGGGGGGAGGTTTAACACAGATATCAGAAGGACATATTTCACACAGAGGGTCGTGGGGGCCTGGAATGTGTTGCCGGGCAAGGTGGTGGAGGCGGACACACTGGGAACGTTTAAGACTTATCTAGACAGCTATATGAACGGAGTGGGAATGGAGGGATACAAAAGAGTGGTCTAGTTTGGACCAGGGAGCGGCGCGGGCTAATTGTTCCTTGTTTCTCGTTTCAAGGCTTCATTCTATGATCATCTTGCTGGTGCCAGTACAGAGCGAGATTGCGGATAGTTGGGAACCTGTCTCGGGGGCAGGGAATTCATATGGTGTTCGTGGAAGTGGAAATGACTAGGGTTGGGAAGCATTTTCCGATCGGGGCCATTGTGATCTCCTGGACTCGTTTCGATCGCCTCAGGGGGTCGGAGAGGAATTTCCCAGATTTTTTTTCCCCATATTGGCCCTGGGGTTTTTCACTCTGGGTTTTCGCCTCTCCCTGGAGATCACATGGTCTGGAATGGGGGGGTGGGGGTGAGTTAATAGGTTGTAATGAACAAAGCATCGTAGCTGTGAGGGACAGCTCGGTGGATAGGATATTGGTATGTAGATAGGCTGGAAAATTGGGCGGGGATCCTGGATTCAGGATTCAATCCTGGACCGGGGAGCGGCGCGGGCTTGGAGGGCCGAAGGGCCTGTTCCTGTGCTGTATTGTTCTTTGTTCTTTGTTCTAATATTCCCTTTAAACTTTTCTCCTTTCACCCTTAACCCATGCCCTCTGGTTTTTTCTCCCCTAGCCTCAGCGGAAAAAGCCTGCTCGCATTCACTCTATCTATACCCATCAAAATCTTATACACCTCTATCAAATCTCCCCTCAATCTTCTACGCTCCAGGGAATAAAGTCCCAACCTATTCAATCTCTCTCTGTAACTCAGCTTCTCAAGTCCCGGCAACATCCTTGTGAACCTTCTCTGCACTCTTTCAATCTTATTTACATCCTTCCTGTAACTAGGTGACCAAAACTGTACACAATACTCCAAACTCGGCCTCACCAATGCCTTATATAACCTTACCATAACACTCCAACTTTTATACTCGATACTCCGATTTATAAAGGCCAATGTACCAAAGGCACTCTTTACGACCCTATCCACCTGTGACGTCACTTTTAGGGAATTCTGTACCTGTATTCCCAGATCCCTCTGTTCAACTGCACTCTTCAGAGTCCTACCATTTACCCTGTACGTTCTTCTTTGGTTTGTTCTTCCAAAGTGCAATATGTCACACTTGTCTGCGTTAAATTCCATTTGCCATTTTTCAGCCCATTTTTCTAGTTGGTCCAAATCCCTCTGCAAGCTTTGAAAACTGTCCACTACACCTCCAATCTTTGTATCATCAGCAAACTTGCTGATCCAATTGACCACATTATCATCCAGATCATTGATATAGATGACAAACAACAATGGACCCAACACCGATCCCTGCGGCACACCACTAGTCACAGCCTCCACTCAGAGAAGCAATCCTCCACAACCACTCTCTGGCTTCTTCCATTGAGCCAGTGTCTTATCCAATTTACTACCTCCCCATGTATACCTAGCGACTGAACCTTCCTAACTAACCTCCCATGAGGGACCTTGTCAAAGGCCTTGCTGAAATCCAGGTAGACAACATCCACCGCCTTCCCTTCATCCACTTTCCTGGTAACCTCCTCGAAAAACTCTAATAGATTGGTCAAACATGACCTACCATGCACAAAGCCATGTTGACTCTCCCTAATAAGTCCCTGTCTATCCAAATATTTGTAGATCCTATCCCTTATCACACCTTCCAATAACTTGCCCACCACCGACGTCAAACTTACTGGCCGATAATTTCCCGGATTTCTTTTGGAACCTTTTTTAAACAACGGAACAACATGAGCCACCCTCCAATCATCCGGCACCTCCCCCGTGAATACTGACATTTTAAATATGTCTGCCAGGGCCCCTGCAAGTTCAACACTAGCTTCCCTCAAGGTCCGTGGGAATACCCTGTCCGGTCCTGGGGATTTATCCACTCTGATTTGCCTCAAGACAGCGAGCACCTCCTCCCCTTTAATCTGTAAAGGTTCCATGGCCTCCCTACCAGTTTGCCCTATTTCCGTAGACTCCATGCCCGTTTCCTCAGTAAATACGGATGCAAAAAAACCATTTAGTATCTCCCCCATCTCTTTTGGTTCCATACACAGTCTACCACTCTGGTCTTCAAGAGGACCAATTTTATCCCTCACTATCCTTTTGCTCCTAACATACCTATAGAAGCTCTTTTCTATGCAGAAGCTGGGTTTCTATGAGATCCCCCTTCATTCTTCTAAACCCCAGAAAATATGGTCCTAACCGACTCAACTCTCTCACCATCCCAGGAATCAGTTCTGAATGGGGATTCAGTCTGGATAGGAAGATTGAATATGGATGGGAATCGGCTGTGGATGGGGATTGGGCCCAGACGGGAATCCAGTCTGGATGAGGATCAGGTTTCAATGGGGCTTGTTGTACCTGTTAATCTCAGATTCTTTCAACCAGTTTACTTACTCCAAGGTTTTACCCCGGTGCCCTTTTTTGCAAGGTGGACAAAGGACAAACACAAGTAAAGGTTCAACAAGTTTATTAATAATAACACTACTAACCCTTAAATTACCCACATAAAACAAGAGGATACCCCAGATTCAAGTATACTACCCGTAAAGGTGGTTTGGTTAAACTGCAGGCCCGATTCTCTGAGTCCCTCTGGTCTGTCGTCACGAAGGTGAGTCTCGATGGCCGCTTCTTCCTTCCTTCCTTCTCTGGTCAGTCTTCCGAATGGTCACGGCTGTCTCCCCTGTCGAGTCTTCGCTGCAGTGTGCCTCTGAATGTGTCGCTTTATCCCCAGCCTGCTTGCCTTTCCAGAAACTTCTCTGGCTTCTGGCCAATGAGGTCCCAGGAGGGGGTTCCAATACCCAGTGGGTTTCTTGATGTCTGCCTGACAGGACACCAGGGTCCGCCCCCCAGGTGTCCATCTCCATGTTGTTGAACTTGTTATCAGATAAGGTTTCTACAGGATCTCTTGGTGACAGAAAGTCTGGCCCGATCTGGGCTTCTAGCAATAGACCGATGCATTTCAATGAGGTGCCATGATCTCCTGCTAAGTCTCAAGTAGAGTGTAACGACCTTTGATGGGTGTTTGATGGGTCAGGCCCAGACACATTTGTGTATTTGTACAATTGGCCTGCCTGAGGTGTGACTGTGTTTGATTTCAAAATGCTCAATTCTTTAATTTAGGATATCCAATTTTATCAGCCTTAAAACTAGGCTCTGTTTATATCACCACATTCCCTCCTCTTGATCCAATGAGTGTCAGCGAACTGGATCACACAATTCTCACCAAACCATCTGAACAAGCAAGTACCCCGAATCTGGAGTTGACAGTATCATCCCTAACCCACAATAGTACTAACAAATTTAAATGAAGTAAAATAATTTTAAAAAACAATAAGCAATCGGGTATATACAAAACAAAGCAATAAACAGTACAAAATGAAGTAAAATAATTTAAAAAACAACAAGAAACAATACGTCAATTGAGCATATACAAAACAAAGCAATAAACAGTACAAAATGACAAGTGACCAAGATGGGAGAGGATCAAGGCTCTTGATTGTAGAGCCTCTCCCGATGTTGGATGGCCCTTGCCAAAATTCCTTAGGACGATAGGGAAGCCGGAGCAGTCTGATTGTTGTTGGAAGAAAACGTGGTTGGAAAACTTCCAAGTTGCTTCTGTAAATCAACCATATACTGGTAACACTGAGCGTAGTAGGTCAACTGGGCATCAACATAGTCATGCAGGCAACGAAGGTGATGAGCATGTGTACTGCTAATTCTTTCAAGCAAAAGTCTTGTGATCTCTGCCTGGCGATCAAATTCACTTTGTGTAATTCGCATTTCCTGTTCTGCTGCTGAACGGGCCTCTGAGACCTTTGCCTTCTTCAGTCTTGCTTTTGCTGCATCTAAATCAAGTCTTTTATTCTGCAAGAGTTTACGTTCTTTAGATATTGTTCTGTAGTCCCCTTCCAGAAAGTTTCTAAGGGGTGCCAAAAGGTTGACCTCTGACGAGTGTACTTCCATCGGGCGTGGGGTGAACCACATATATCCGGGGTATCGTAGGCTGATCTTCTGGTCTTTGGTTGATGTGGTGTCTGTGGTTCGGTCTGAGACGAGGAGTCCCAGATAACCGGGAAGTATGTAGTTCATTCTGGGGAAGATCAAGGTAGCACCTGTTAATTCTTATTAATATCTGATTCTCTTTTCTTTACTAGAATGTCGTATGACTCCTCTTTTTTTTTTCAAAAAACAAAGAAATAAGTAAAGGAATAATAAAGGCCCAATCGTGTCATACGAAGGTTAGTGGGGTAAGGAGTTTGAAGAGCGTGAAAATAAAATGTTGGGTATGTGGCATGTGTCCTTGTTGTTGGAGGACTGGCACAGTATAGCAATAGATTCTTCATCTCACAACCAAACTATGGTGTGTCGGAAGATTATGACGCAGTATATTGTGGGCAGATAAGAAACCCTTTTCAATTGGGTGATGCGTGGAGTGGACGGATAAAGCTATTTACAATTTGGACTGTGATGTCCTGATTCTTTCTTAGTGGAGGGAACCTATATGGGCGGGCTTTGGCTGCCAGGTACCCACTGCATTACCACCTCTGGTAGTGAGCGCCGGGTCAAATGGTTCTGGGAGTCCCGGTACCAGTGGCGCCATAGGGGGTAAGGTTTGTGGGTTCCCCATCCTTTCCATCGTGGTCCCCTGGGCCGGGGTTTGGCTGATTCCCCTGGCTCCTCCCCCATTTTGTTTTGGCAAAAATGGCCCCTTGGGGTCTTTTATTGCCGGAACCTCGCATTCATGGGCTCCCTGCCGTAGGTTAGGTTGTCTGCCAGGAATGTGGGGGTTATAGATGCTTGTCGGGCCGGTCCTTCAAGGGGCATGGGTCGGGGTCCATCGTCGGGGAACCGCTGAGATGGTCGTGTGGGGTAGTTGGGTGCTGCCCTACAGTTCCGGGCAAAATGGCTGGATTGCCCGCAGGTATAACACTGTGCTTGTGGGCATGGGCCTCTGGGCTCAGCTCTATATCGTTCTCGGTGTCGGGGGTTGGGCCTATGTCCTGCGCGGCCTTGTGGTTCCCTGTGTCGGCAATCAGCAATAGTGTATGGGTATTCGGGGTTTGCTGGTCCCCTGAAATTTGGTGGTGCCCTACAGTCCCGGGCAAAATGGTTGGGTTGCCCACAGTTATAACACTGTGCTTGTGGGGGTGCATATCTGGGGTTGGTTTTATCTTGTTCCCTGTACCTGGGGTTGGGAATATATCGGGGTTCTGTGCGGGGCTGCGGTCTTCTGTATCAATGATTGGCAGGGGTATATGGGGGTGAGTTTCCCAGTCCCCTGTTTCCACCTCCCCCTTCGTTACGCCAAACCGGGGCCAGGTCTGTGTGGATCGGGTTCATCAATCCGTGTTTTGTGGGCTTGGGGGTGTCTGTTTGTCTGACTTCCCGTTCCCACACACGAGTCATTTTGCGGATGGCCCAGGCTTCTGTGTGTGTATTATCATCGGGATCAAAATTCTCACAGGCTTTCCGACTCCCCTCGGTGGCGTGTGCTATCAGGGTCCGGATCCATGTGGGCTGGTGGTGTGCATTTAATTGGACTCGATTTAATTGGCCAAAAACCGCAACAAATTGGTTCCATAGTCGGCCAGCATAGGCTGTCGGGTGTTCCCCTCTCTTTTGTTGGCAGTTGTTTAAGCCTTGTACCGGGTCATCCCTATTGTAGCCTATGGCGGCCAGAATGGCCGCCTTCATTTCTGGTAGGGTTCCCCCGGCCACGTTCTGGGGTTCGGGTAGGGCGGAACGGATGGCAGGACTTAAACATAACAGAATAAGTTTAACCTCTTCTGCCTCATCTAGGCCGTTTAAAACACGATATTGGGTAACCTGGTCAAAGAGAGCATGTGGATCCCCGGAGGGTTCAAATACTCCAATCGCTTTAGCTATGTCAGTAAGCTGTGTCATGGTGTATGGAGTTACATTAGTCACATTGTGGTTCTGTCCGTCCTGTCGTTGGGTGGTGACCGGATTCATCGGTACAGGAACTGGATTAGTGACTGGGTTTATTCGGATGGTAAAAGGACTAGGAGCTGAGACTGAGTTTCCCCAGGTGGGGGCTGGATTAGGTGGTGCTGTTGGTTCCACTACCGGGAAGGGAGGTGGGGGTCCCCTGTCGGCAGTGACGCTAGCTGTTGCATAATGGCAGACATCCTCTTCTAAATCCCCCCACTCTACCCCTGGGTCACTATCCCCTGTTTCGGTCGTGTATGCACACATTACCCCCCTTTTTATGGCTAGTTGTGCTTTTAAATCTTTAATCTCGCGCAGGCATTTGGAGTGGTCTGTTGCGCGGGCTGTATTTACTTTTCCTGCTTGGTGCAAAACTTTTACTGCAGGCTGTAGGTCGCTGCATTTACGTTTAACTTCCTCTACCTGTTGCAGCGCAGCCTCTCTCTCACGGACAGCACGCTGTGCCTTTAGGTAGGCTTTATCACATTGAGCCTGGAATTGGCTCATGTGTATCATATTGATTTGGTTCCTTTCCTCTCGTGTGTTTACCTCCACTTCCAATTGTTGTATGCGCGCAGTCTTCCATCGGGCGCACTTAAATGTGAGGATGGTTAGGTACACTATCACAAGTAGGATTCCTATTACGGTCAGTTGTGACAGAATGCGGACCCATGGGTGGATTTGGACATTTGAACCCCAATCCCAGAGGTCCTCCCATGCAGCATGACTGGCCATGATTATTTCCTTTTAGGATTCGTCACTTGAGTATAGGTAAGGGATCGGGGTAGGGGTCCGGTTTTCACTAAATTCCCTCCCGTAGATTTTACCCAAATTCCCTAGACTGTTCTATTTCTGACTAAACAGATTGTCCACCTTGTGTTACAGACACCGGGTTTATGGCCCAATTTACTGGTTCAATCTGTATTAGTCCTTCACTCACTTAAGACTGGCCGTCACGTGGGGCATCTGCCCTCTTAATTCAGGCTCAGACGGAGTGTTGGAGAATACTGGGTTGAAGGTTCGACTTCGGAGCAACGTATTACTTCTTATCGAAGTCCCATCTGGGGTGCCACTGTTGTACCTGTTAATCTCAGATACTTTCAACCAGTTTACTTACTCCAAGGTTTTATCCCGGTGCCCTTTTTTGCAAGGTGGACAAAGGACAAATACAAGTAAAGGTTCAACAAGTTTATTAATAATAACACTACTAACCCTTAAATTACCCACATAAAACAAGAGGATACCCCAGATTCAAGTATACTACCCGTAAAGGTGGTTCGGTTAAACTGCAGGCCCGATTCTCTGAGTCCCTCTGGTCTGTCGTCACGAAGGTGAGTCTCGATGGCCGCTTCTTCCTTCCTTCCTTCTCTGGTCAGTCTTCCGAATGGTCACGGCTGTCTCCCCTGTCGAGTCTTCGCTGCAGTGTGCCTCTGAATGTGTCCCTTTATCCCCAGCCTGCTTGCCATTCCAGAAACTTCTCTGGCTTCCGGCCAATGAGGTCCCAGGAGGGGGTTCCAATACCCAGTGGGTTTCTTGATGTCTGCCTGACAGGACACCAAGGTCCGCCCCCCAGGTGTCCATCTCCATGTTGTTGAACTTGTTATCAGATAAGGTTTCTACAGAATCTCTTGGTGACAGAAAGTCTGGTCCGATCTGGGCTTCTAGCAATAGACCAATGCATTTCAATGAGGTGCCATGATCTCCTGCTAAGTCTCAAGTAGAGTGTAACGACCTTTGATGGGTGGTTGATGGGTCAGGCCCAGACACATTTGTGTATTGTACAATTGGCGTGCCTGAGGTGTGACTGTGTTTGATTTCAAAATGCTCAATTCTTTAATTTAGGATATCCAATTTTATCAGCCTTAAAACTAGGCTCTGTTTATATCACCACAGGCTCAGATCTGGATGCAGGGATCGAGTATAGATGGGGATCAGGTCTGGATGGAGATTGAATCCAGGTGGAGATCAAGTCCGGGTGGAGATTGGGTAAGGAGGAGTCTGGGTGTAGATCAGGTTTGGATAGAGATTGGGTCTGTATGGAGATCGAGCCTGAATGGGGAACAGGGGATTCAAGTCTGTATGGGAATCAGATCAGATTGGGGATTGAATCTGGAAGGAAACCGATGAAGGAGTTTTCCCATCCTGCCCATCACGGGAATCGTAACGGGAGGACATGGACCAGGTAAAGGTCCGTTGACCACGAGTCGGATTTTCCGGTATGGGGGTAAGTGCGGCCGGACAATCCTGCCCTGGGTCTGGATGGAGATTGAGTCCCAGTGGGGATAAGATCTGGATGGAGATCAGGATTGAGTGGAAATTGAGTCAAGATGGGGATCAAGTATGGATGTGGATTGAGTCTAGATTAGGTTTGGGTGTGGATGGTGATTGAGACTGGGTCGAGATCAAGTTTGGAAGGTAATTGGATTTGGATGGATCTCAGATATTTATGGAGGTTATGTCTGAGTGAGGAATAGGTCTGGATGAGGATTGAGTGTGGTTGTGCATCAAGTATGGAGTGAGATTGGTTCTCGATGGGGATCGGGTATAGGTGGAGAATGGGTCTCAGTGGGATCGGGTCTGGATGGAGATCAGGTCTGAATGGGAATTATTTCTGGGGATAGACTGAATATGGATGGGAATCGTGTCTGATTGGGGATCGAGTCTTAATGGATATTTGATCCGTGTGGAAATTGGTTCTGGGTTGGGATCGGGTTTGGATAGAGATCAGTTCCGAGTGTGAATCAGGCCTGGATGGGGATCGAGTCTCAATGGGATTTTTATCTGGGTGGAGATTGGTTCTGAAACTCAGCTAATGTTCTGGGTCCGATGTGATGTTTACAAAATTGGTTCAATTCAGTCCTTCTTATACAAGACAGCATAGTAAAATTAAGCATCAAAAATTTGGGGCAACATGGTAGCACAGCGGTTAGCACTGCTGCTTCACAACGCCAGGGATCCAGGTTCGATTCCCAGCCTGGGTCGCTGTCTACGTGGAGTTTGCACATTCTCCCTGTGTCTGCGTGGGTTTCCTCCAGGTGCTCCAGTTTCCTCCCACATTCTGAAAGACATGCTGGTTAGGTGCATTGACCCGAACAGGCACCGGACTGTGGCGACTAGGGGAATTTCACAGTAACTTCATTGCAGTGTTAATGTAAGCCTTACTTGTGACTAATAAATAAATAAGTTTTAACTCTCTGATCTTTCCAAGCTTACAATGTGATTATTAAGAATACCTGGGAACCAAAACACAACAAGAATGCACATTGATACCATTCCAGTCTGACACTGTGGTTGGTTGACTCTTAATGCCCCCAAGGCAACCAGGGTTAGGCAACAAATACTGGTTTATAAGTATAGCCCACATCTCAAGAACAAAGTTTCACACAGAGACTGAGTAAAGTGTAAAATTAGAACCATTTGTGAGAGAGCAAGCAGCTGATGTAACTACCCACAGAGAGCAAAAACAAAAAGACTAGGGTTAAATTTTACATAGCTCTGTCTTGTCTATGAAGCAGATGATCTCTTGTGACATTTGCTGCTGGCCAAACATTTCTCTCGCCTCCTCTGGTTTCTGCTTGTTTACTGACACAGGTTTTGGTTATGAATGTTTTTAATATTGTGTGCTCTCTCTCTCTCTTAAAAAACTCTTAAATATTATCTACTTCATTATTTAAGTAGCTGAAAAAGATTGGATTATAGGTAAGAATCAGTTGAGTATTGGTGGAGCTTATCTTTTTAATCATTTGAAGTGACAAATGTAACATGGTTACAGCACAGGAAGCCATTCAACCCATTGTGCTATGTCAGCTTTCCACAACAGCAGCTTACCTAATCACTCCCCAGTTTCTTCCCTTGCCTGCAATTCTTTTCATCTAAATCTCTTTTGAAAGCCTTAATCAAGCTTGCCTCCGCCACATTCTCAGTCTGTGCATTCCTCATCCTAAACATTTGCTGTCCAGAAAATGGGTTTTCCTCATATCCCCATTAGTTCTTCTGTCAATCACCTTAAATTGGAGTTCTCTGGTTCTCGATCCTTCCCACACAAGGACCTGTTTCTCTCCATCTACTATTCAGACCTCTGATGATCTCTATCAAATCTCCTTTTAATCTTCTCCAAAAAGAATAGCTCTGGCTTCTCCAGTCCATGTCACTGACAATCCTCATACTTGGAATCATTCTCATTAATCTTTTCTGCACCCGCTCTCATGCCGTTACATCCTTCCTGAAGTGTAGCACCCAGAACTGGGCGCAATACTTCATTTGAGGTTTCATCGGTGATTTATACAGGTTTATCATAACTTCCTTGTTTTTGTACTCTTATGTCCTGATTTATAATATCTAAGATACTGTATGCTTTATTAACCATTTTCTCAACCTGTCCCAACACCCTCATTGGTGGGTGTGTAATATATATAATATATACCCAGTTCCCTCTGCTCCTGCACCACATTTGAATTGGACCCTTTATTTTATATTGTCTGCCTGTTTTCCTTCTACCAAAGTGAATCACTTCACACTTCTCTGCATTAAATTGCATCTGCCACTTGTCTGCCCATTTCACCAACTGTTTATGTCCTTTTGAATTTCTACATTAACAAAAGAACAAAGAAAATTACAGCACAGGAACAGGCCCTTCGGCCCTCCAAGCCTCCTCCGGCCATACTGCCCGACTGAACTAAAGCCCCCTATCCTTCCGGGGACCATATCCCTCTATTCCCATCCTATTCATGTATTTGTCCAGACGCCCCTTAAAAGTCACTATCGTATCTGCTTCCACTACCTCCCACGGCAGCAGGTTCCAGGCACCCACCACCCTCTGTGTAAAAATCTTACTAAGAGTTTTAATAACACCAGGTTAAAGTCCAACAGGTTTATTTGGTAGCAAATATCATTAGCTTTCGGAACACTGCTCATTTGTCAGATGGAGTGGAAATCTGCTCTCAAACTCCATCTCCACTCCATCTGACGAAGGAGCAGTGCTCCGAAAGCTAATGGTATTTGCTACCAAATAAACCTGTTGGACTTTAACCTGGTGTTGTTAAAACTCTTACTGTGTTTACCCCAGTCCAACGCCGGCATCTCCACATCATAAAAAACTTACCTCATACATCTCCTTTAAACCTTGCCTCTCGCACTTTAAACCTATGCCCCCAGGTAATTGACTCTTCCACCCTGGGAAAAAGCTTCTGACTATCCACTCTGTCCATGCCCCTCACAATCTTGTAGACTTCTATCAGGTTGCACCTCAACCTCCGTCATTCCAGTGAGAACAAACCAAGTTTCTCGAACCTCTCCTCTTAGCTAATGCCCTCCATACCAGGCAACATCCTGATAAATCTTTTCTGCACCCTCTCCAAAGCCTCCACATCCTTCTGGTAGTGTGGTGACCAGAATTGAACATTATATTCCAAGTGCGGCTTAACTAAGGTTCTATAAAGCTGCAACTTGACTTGCCAATTTTTAAACGCAATGCCCCGGCCAATGAAGGGAAGCATGCCTATACCTTCTTGACTACCTTCTTCACCTGCGTTGCCACTTTCAGTGACCTGTGTACCTGTACACCCAGATCCCTTTGCCTTTCAATACTCTTAAGGGTTCTACCATTTACTGTATATTTCCTTTCTGTATTAGACCTTCCAAAATGCATTACCTCACATTTGTCTGGACTAAACTCCATCTGCCATCTCTCCGCCCAAGTCTCCAACCGATCTATATCCTGCTGCATCCTCTGATGGTCCTCATCGCTATCCGCAAATCCACCAACCTTTGTGTCACCCGCAAACTTACTAATCAAACCGGTTACATTTTCCTCCAAATCATTTCTATAAATTACAAACAGCAAAGGTCCCAGAACTGATCCCTGAGGAACACCACTTGTCACAGCCCTCCATTCAGAAACGCACCCTTCCACTGCTACCCTCTGTCTTCTATGACCGAGCCAGTTTTGTATCCACCTTGCCAGTTCACCTCTGATACCATGCGACTTCACCTTCTGCACCAGTCTGTCATGAGGGACCTTGTCAAAGGCCTTACTAAAGTCCATGTAGACAACATCTACTGCCCTACCCTCATCAATCATCTTCGTCACTTCCCTAAAAAACTCAATCAAGTTAGTGAGACACGACCTCCCCTTCAAAAACCATATTGCCTCTCACTAATATGCCCACTTATTTCCAAGTGGGAGTAAATCCTGTCTTGAAGAATCCTCTCCAATAATTTCCCTACCACTGACGTAAGGCTCACCGGCCTGTAATTACCTGGATTATTCTTGCTACCCTTCTTAAACAAAGGAACAACATTGGCTATTCTCCAATCTTCTGGAAACTCCCCTGTAGCCAGTGAGAATACAAAGATTTCTCTCAAGGTCCCAACAATTTCCTCCCTTGCCTCTTTCAGTATTCTGGGCTATATCCCATCAGGCCTTGGGGAATTGACTATCTTAATGTTTCTCAAGAACCCCAATACCACCTCCTTTTTGAGCTCAACATGACTCAACTATCTACACATCCTTTCCCAGACTCATTATGCACCAAGTCCTTCTCTTTGGTGAATACTGACGCAAAGTATTCATTTAATACCGCGCCCATTTCCTCTGGCTCCACACATAGATTCCCTCCCCTGTCCTTGAGTGGGCCAACCCTCTCCCTGGCTATCCTCTTGCTCTTTATATATTTATCAAAAGCCTTGGGACTTTCCTTAATCCTGCTGGCCAACTATTTTTCGTGACCCCTTTTAGCCCTCCTTACTCCTTGCTTAAGTTTCTTTCTACTTTCCTTGTATTCCACACTTGCTTCGTGTGTTTCCAGCCTCCTAGCCTTGACAAATGGTTCCATTTTCTCTTTGACTAGGCTCACAATATCTCTTGTTATCCAAGGTTCCTAAAACTTGCCATACTTATCCTTCACCCTTACAGGAATGTGCCAGTCCTGAATCCCTATCAACTTACACTTGAAAGCCTCCCACGTGCCAAATGTTGATTTGCCCTCAAACATCTGTCCCCAATCTACATTCTTCAGTTCCTGCCTAATATTGTTGTAATTAGCCTTCCCCCAACTTAGTAGCTTAACTTGAGGACTACACTTGACTACACAACCTCATCACATTTCATAATATTTCCAAGTGTTGTGTCTTCTGCAAATTTTGATCCTGTGCCCTGAACACTCAAGTTATTGATATAGTTCAAGAAAAGCAGTGACCCTAATATCGAGCCCTGGGAACCCCACTGTACAGATTCCTCTTGTCTGAAAAACAAGATCTCACCGCTACTGTCTGTTTCCTCTCACTCTCACCAATTTCAAATCCATGTTGTTGCAGTCCCTTTTATATCTAACTTTGCTCAGAGGTCTGTAATGTTGCACTTTACCAGATGCCTTTTGGAAATCCATATACACAAGTTCAATAGCATTACCTCTTTCCATTACTCCAGCAAGTTAATTAAACACAATTTGCCCTTAACAAATCCATGTTGGTGTTCCCCAATTAAGCCACATTTGTCCAAGTGACTATTAATTTTGCCCTGAATTATCATTTCTAAAAGTTTTCCATCATTGAGGTTAAACTAACTGATCCGTATTTGCTGGGCCAACCTTTACATCCCTTTTCAAAAAAGGGTGTAACATTTGCAATTCTCCAATTCTTCAGCACCACCCCTGTATCTAAGGGGTGAAGATTATGATCAGTGTTTTTGCAATTTCCACTCTTACTTCCTTCAATATCCCCGGATGCTTCTCACCTGGTGACTTATCAACGTTTAAGTACAGCCTGTTAAACGTTGTACAGCCAGTTGGTGAAGGAAGAGATCAGAGGTCAATCTTTACTCAGTTTTCAATTTATTCAGAGTTAAACCTTACAAGTGTATAACTCCTAAACCTAAAACCCTCTACCAATGTCAATAAGTGTCACTTTATACTCTAACAAATGGATCATAAGGAAGAATAAAAAGATGGAATGGAATGCCCAGAGTCCAGATACGCCAGGCAACAAATTCTCTGCCCAAAGGCATTGGGCTGGGAGGTGCGATAGGAACTTGATGGGATGGAGGTGAGACAGCTAATTTAAATAATTAAGGCCTGTAAGAAATTGCAATCACGAATAAACAGGTATTTTCTGCATAATATAGAACCTTTATAGAATTTGCTAAGCAGTATTGATTACCTCTCTGGAAAGCGGATTTCTAAACATTTTGACATCTGAACTGTCTTAATTCATGTTGATATACCTAAGTTATTAGGTGGCATCCTGTGCACCCCCTTATCTCCCAAGTATTTCGAAAAGACAAAGATATGACCTTCAGCAGCATGTAAAAAGAGAAGCTGACTTCGAGTAGGGCAATAAACAGGGTAGGAGGAAACATTTGGAGTTTCTTATATGCATTGGTATAAACAGGCAGCTAGATGATTGACACTGGGTAAGCTACCAGCCTCCAGAAAAAGGGGTATATGTATTGGTGTACTGGCGGCAGGGGGCTGGGTTGCTGGTGAGGTGACAATGTGCATTGTCACAGCTGCCTTCTTCAGCATGAAAGAGGTGGAAGAGAAAGATGAGATCAACAACTCTGTGCCAAGTGTTTGTCTGCTGCCATCTGGGATCTTGACTGTTGTGGCTTGTATACTTTTTCTGTCTAATTAGCTGCTGCGTTATATTTAAACTGTTGTTTCTTAATCAACTTAATAAATCATCTTAAAGTTATGACTATTTGAATGCCTATTTAGGTATCTGTGAGCCCCCCAAAACCCTTAAAATCTTATAGGCCTCTGTTAGGGATTTCCCCAGCCTCCTGGTATTTTCCCAATGACAGAGCAGCCCCACACCTGGGAGGGTAAGCCACCAACTTTAGGGAGGCAGCCTCCCTGCGATTGTCTGGAAGGCATTTGGAGCCTGGAGACTCCATGGCCCATGGAGTGGGCTTTGGCCAGAGCAGAGTGCCCCTGTGGCCCCATCCAGGTTAGCCTGTCTGTTTGGCCTCTCTGATCATTAATTTTATACTTAACTCTCTGAGGCCACCTCCATGTAGGAGTGCCCTCTCGATCACTGACTTGTCTCAGCAGTGCCCACCTCTTCCAGTGAGGCTACCAAGGCTCTGGAGTGGCTGGCCTTCTGATCGGACTGGCAACTTCAGCAGTCCATCCACCATCCTTAACTCCAGTAAAATTGTTGAGGCAGTCCCACTGCAGGCTGGGGAGACCTAATTTTATCCCAAATCCCACGGCAAAATCCTGCCCACAGAATTTACTGAGCTGCTTAAAATGGAGACCAATATTTATAACAAGAACTTGAATTTTACAATGCCTTCAACATTGAGTTACAAAGGACATGGAGTATAGCACAGAAACGGACTGTTCAGTTCAACTGGTCTATGCCAGTACTTATGCTCAGTACAAGCCTCTTCCCCATCAGCAATATTCTCCTTTCTTACTTCTTAATTTCCTCTTAATGGAACTATGTGATTCACCTCAACCACTCCTTGTACTAATGAGTTCCATATTCTTAATGTATTTTTGGGTAAAGAAGTAAAACAGCCCAAGGCCCTTCACAGGGGCTTAATCAGGCAAAATGATAGGGTCACCGACCCTCCAGGAGTGGCCTGGAGTCTCCAGGAATTGAAGATCAATCTCCAGGACATTGCTGTTTGATCAATCCCACTGAAATGTCATCGGGATATTAAAAAATTGTTATATTGTCATTTTCTTCTTTTAACATTTCACCTTGTCAGATATAAAAGTATTGAAAATGGAGGGGGCGGGGGAAAGAAGCTGGTGGCTGACAGCCATGACCTTCCCTCCATCATAAGGTCAGAAGTGGGGATGTTCGCTGATGATTGCACAATGTTCAGCACCATTCATGACTCCTCAGATGCAACAAGATCTGGACAATATCTGCAGAGCCTTTGGCTTTGATCTTTATGTCATCATTGTCTACAGGAATAGTGCCAGAAGACTGGAGGATAGCAAATGTTATCCCCTTGTTCAAGAAGGGGAGTAGAGACAACCATGGTAATTATAGACCAGTGAGCCTTACTTCTGTTGTGGGCAAAGTTTTGGAGAGGATTATAAGAGATAGGATTTATAATCATCTAGAAAGGAATAATTTGATTAGGGATAGTCAGCACGGTTTTGTGAAGGGTAGGTCGTGCCTCACAAACCTTATTGAGTTCTTTGAGAAGGTGACCAAAGAGGTGGATGAGGGTAAAGCAGTTGACGTGGTGTATATGGATTTCAGTAAAGCGTTTGATAAGGTTCCCCACGGTAAGCTATTGCAGAAGATACGGAGGCTTAGGATTGAGAGTGATTTAGCGGTTTGGATCAGGAATTGGCTAGCTGTAAGAAGACAGAGGGTGGTGGTTGATGGGAAATGTTCACCCTGGAGTTCAGCTACTAGTGGTGTACCGCAAGGATCTGTTTTGGGGCCACTGCTGTTTGTCATTTTTATAAATGACCTGGATGAGGGCGTAGAAGGATGGGTTAGTAAATTTGCGGATGACACTAAAGTCGGTGGAGTTGTGGACAGTGCGGAAGGTTGTTGCAGGTTACAGAGGGACATAGATAAGCTGCAGTGCTGGGCTGAGAGGTGGCAAATGGAGTTCAATGCAGAAAAGTGTGAGGTGATTCACTTTGGAAGGAGTAACAGGATTACAGAGTACTGGGCTAATGGTAAGATACCTGGTAGTGTGGATGAGCAGAGAGATCTCGGTGTCCATGTGCATAGATCCCTGAAAGTTGGCACCCAGGTTGATAGGGTTGTTAAGAAGGCGTACGGAGTGTTAGCTTTTATTGGAAGAGGGATTGAGTTTCGGAGCCAGGAGGTCATGTTGCAGCTGTACAAAACTCTGGTGCAGCCGCACTTGGAGTATTGTGTACAGTTCTGGTCACCGCATTATAGGAAGGATGTGGAAGCATTGGAAAGGGTGCAGAGGATATTTACTAGGATGTTGCCTGGTATGGTGGGAAGGTCTTATGAGGAAAGGCTGAGGGACTTGAGGTTGTTTTCGTTAGAGAGAAGAAGGTTAAGAGGTGACTTAATAGAGGCATACAAGATGATCAGAGGATTAGATAGGTAGATAGTGAGAGCTTTTTTCCTCGGATGGTGATGGCTAACACGAGGGGACATAGCTTTAAATTGAGGCGTGATAGATATAGGACAGATGTCAGAGGTAGGTTCTTCACTCAGAGAGTAGTAAGGGTGTGGAATGCCCTGCCTGCAGTAGTGGACTCGCCAACATTAAGGGCATTTAAATGGTCATTGGATAAACATATGGATGATATTGGAATAGTGTAGGTTAGATGGGCTTTAGATTGGTTTCACTGGTCGGCGCAACATCGAGGGCCGAAGGGCCTGTACTGCGCTGTAATGTTCTATGTTCTATATCCAGGCTTGGGTTGACAAATGGCAAGTAACATTCGCACCACACAAATGCCAGTCAATAACCATCACCAATAAGAGACACTCTAACCACCACCCTTTGACATTCAATGGTGTTACCATCACTGAATCCCTGATTTTCAACATCCTTGGGGTTACCATTGACCAGAAACTCAACTGGACTTACCACATAAACACAGTGGCTACAAGAGCAGGTCAGGGGCTAGGAATCCTGTGGCGAGTAACTCACCTCCTGACTCTGCAAAGTCTATCCATCATCTACAAGGCACAAGTCAGGAGTGTGATGGAATACTCCCCACTTGCCTGGATGGGTGCAGCTCCAACAACACTCAAGAAGATTTGATGTCATCCAGGACAAAACAGCCCGCTTGATTGGCACCACATCTACAAACATTCAATCCCTCCAGCACCGACACTCAGTAGCAGTGTGTACTATCTACAAGATGCACTGCAGCAATTCACCAAAGATCCTTAGACAGCACCTTCCAAACCCATGACCACTTCCATCTAGAAGGACAAAGGCAGCTGATACATGGGAACACCACCACCTGCAAGTTCCCCTCCAAGCCACTCACCTTCCTGACTTAGAAATATATTGCCGTTCCTTCGCAGTTGCTGAGTCAAAATCCTGGAATTCCCTCCCTAGTGGCATTGTGGGTCAACCCACAGCATGTGAACTGCAGCGATTCAAGAAAGCAGCTCACCACCACCTTCTCAAGGGCAACTGGGGATGGGCAATAAACGCCGGCCAGCCAGAGGCGCCCATGTCCCACAAATGAATAAAAAAAAGTCAAGCATCATCCAATTGGGTAATGAGTCTTTTTGCTTTTCAATTGGTGTATGAAGTCAGTACATCACGAGGATGGATGTGTTGGCTGATTAATGGCTGGAGTTGGGGGTGGGGGGGGGGGGGGGGGCAAGTCAAGTGACCAAATCTCCAGGAATACATTTAAGTGCAGTTGGCAACCTTAAATATTATCAAGATACCAAGCCAAAAAAGGTGGTGTGTGGACAGATGACCAAATGCTTGGTTAAAGGGGAATAGTTTTAAGGAGGCGAGAGATCCTACGTATGCTTAGCCCTGTTTGCTTCTGTCTATACAAAGACTTCATTTATGCAAAGACTTAATTTTAAGATATTTCTGCCTAGGCAACTATCTCTGCTCAGCTTAAAAATTGACTACATTTTAAAACTCAGAAGGCATACTGGATTATCTGAAAATTGACCGCATTCCTGAAAAGTACACAGCAAGCAAAACAAGTTTTGATAACAACAGCTGCAAGACCTGTTTTCCCTCGACAGAGACGGACTGCAAGGGCACTCACAATAATGAGATAAGAATTAACATATAGTTTGGAACTGTGTGTTCAGCTGGCAGTTTGTTTCCGAGTTCAGTGTATCTCAGTACATGTTTTTTGTACAGGGGCTGACAGTAAAAGACAACCCCAACTTTTCTCTTTCTTTTTGCTTCTGTAATGTTAATTTTAAGTTTTGTTCAATAAAAGAAATTCATTGTACCAGTGCTGTCCTTGTCTTTTCAAAGGAATGAATGGATCTTACAGGAGGGCATTCCAGAGTTTAGAGTCTATATGGCTGAATGTATGGCCACTGACACTGAAGTTGGTTACAAAGATAGTGTAAGAATTTGATAACTCTAATCATTTTTAAGGTGTTGTTGGTCTGTAACATCTGGGAGTTTTATTGTTAACCACATTTTAAATTAAATGGTTTAGCTCGAATTTCTATCAGTGAGACAATGAACAGTCAAGGCAGTTGGGATATTTTGTAACTGTTGTTTGTTAGAAATGACATTTATTTGTTTTACAACTTTAATTTGTGGCCATCTTGAGTTTGAGCAGCTGTCTTAATTGCCCACAATACAATTAGGTCCTTTTTAAAACAGTTTGCAGGACTGTTTAAAGGAGATTGAACTTTGGATGACTTTATCTTTAAACAAAACTCATGCATTGATTTAATTGGTTAACTATCATTGTAGGGTAGAACATCCTTTTGTTTTGACATTGATAGGAAGCATTTTTAATATTTGTTCTGAATGGTTTTAGTATTTGTGGGAATGGGTTATATGTTAATATGAATACTATTAACAAGAGAATGTGACTTTCTGCTGTTCTGTATCTAAAGAAAATGTATCATTTGTTTGCAATGGAATGTAAACTTAGGGAGCCTGGCGAACAAGGGCTGAACATTTGTCTTTAGTCTATATGATTCTCATTCCAAAGGTGGGGTGACAAAGAACAAAGAAAATTACAGCACAGGAACAGGCCCTTCAGCCCTCCAAGCCTGCACCCACCATGCTGCCCGACTTAACTAAAACCCCTACCTTTCCGGGGACCATATCCCTCTATTCCCATCCTATTCATGTATTTGTCAAGATGCCCCTTATGTGACATGAGATGATTCACAGTCTAAGCCAATGCAGGTGGTGAATTTGGACTATTTCCAAATAAGGGAGGAGAAATAATGAGAAACCGAGATAAAAGTTGGAAAATCGTCATCTTTCCTGCACAATGTTACCATGGCTTCTGAGGTATAACTCTTCTGGGCACAGTTAAAAGTCACTTCAAAGGCAGAGAAGAGAAAGAGATCACCTATGCTGGCAATGCTCAAGGACTGCTAGGTGTAATGATACTGAGCCTTTAAGAAATGTATTTTTATCATGTTTCTTATAAGGGGTATGTCTAAAAGTATGTTTACACAGTGCTGATTTGTTTGGACACCAGGCAGCTCAAATGTTGAGTGCACACAATAATGACTGATTATGGCTAAGGATATGCTTGTTTAAACAGAGTTGGTGCATTTATGTTTACTTGGGTTTCCCTTGGGGTTTCAGCATAGAGTTTTGATTAGGTTGATTGACAGAGTCATGTGATTATTGGGAGGAGCTAAGCTTGTAGGAAATATAGTGTTTTAGTTTCATTTTTAAAATCAAGAGCAGTTGCTGACTAGAGTTGTTTAAAAGAGGTCTCTCTCCCTCTCTGAAAAGATCCAGATGTGTTCAAAAAGCTCTAGGACTGTTAACATAAGCATATAAGCCTGTGATTAACTGATTTTGAAGAGGAGTTTAAGCCTATAAGAGGAATATTGTTTGAATTGGAACTAACAGATAAGTTAGCAATTAAAAATTATACCTTGTCATGCTTAAGCATTGTTCAAATTTTAAATGTTAAACTAATTCATTTGTTAGAGTTAAACTGTGTTAAACTATGATAAAAGTTTCCCAGTTTGTCAGTAGAATCATACTTGAAGTGAAACATCTCTATCCTCACATTAATGCCAAAAATAGCAGATAGTCTAACTTCATAATATACCTTGGGGTTTCTGATCCATACCTTAACATAGGGCCTTCAGAGATGAAGGACTTCCATGCTGTCTTCACTACTTTGTGTTAAGCATATGTAAAATCTTGTTTAATACATTCCATTTGATTCTTAAATACTAGTTATTTGTACCTTGTTAGGTGAAGCACAACTGAAGACCTTAGTGTTAGAAATTAAGAATATAGACCTTAGAATGGGAAGAGTTTTACACCTCAAAACCCTGATATCTTACAATAGGGAATTTAGTTGGGCATTAGGGTATTAAGGGATATAGAAAGAAGTTCTGGATTTGGAATTGAATAATTTAAGCTATCATTGCTAAGGCAAAACAAACTCGATGGGTTCCTGGTCTCCTCCAACTATACTGAAACACTCACACTGCTCAGGGCTCCAAATCACAAGGTTTCGTAATGTAGGAAAATGAAACAGAAACTAGTTTGCTCTGAAAGTAGATAAAAAAAAGATAGTAAAATGCCTGACTAATTTCTCTGAGTAAGGCTGGGAATCCAAATGAAAATAAACATGGTCAATGTTTATTAAGAACAGAACTAAACAGATCCTTAACTGTACTGACAAGATCAACAATGGTGTCAAACAGTTGGACTTTGTTGAGCCTGTGTTCTACTTGGCTGAACATACCCAAGTGAATCTGGACCACACAACTGAATGATAAAAATAGACACCAAAAGAAGAAAAATCACTGGATCTTCCTCGCTGCCAAGAAAAGGAATTAAAAATAATACAACGTCAGAAATAACGGCAGCAAATTTGATTGGTAGGGTTTGGTCAGTAGTTGCAAAACTGACTTAACGATAGTGACTTTTAAGGGGCATCTTGACAAACACATGAATAGGATGGGAATAAAGGGATATGTTCCTCGGAAGGATAGGGGCTTTAGTTCAGTTGGGCAGCATAGTCGGTGCAGGCTTGGAGGGCCGAAGGGCCTGTGCCTGTGCTGTAATTTTCTTTGTTCTTTGACTCTATATTTGGGATTGTTTTGTGAATAAACACAAACAGGGATAATCTACACAAATTCAATTACTTAAATGTCATAGAGATGGAAATCCTAGACAGGGATAAAAGGACTGGAAACACCTAAATCCTCGGGATTAATGGTATTTATCCTAGAGTACAGAGGGAGACAGTAGAGACTTGTACATCACTGAGAGCCATTCTGAGGGAATCACTGGATCTTGGGCCAGATTGGAAAGAATCTGATTTCAGGCTAGGTAGTCTACTCTTATTATAGTGTCGCTTAAGAAAAATCATAATATAATAAACGGCCCTCAATATTGCTTCAAAACGGGAGGACCCTGTCTGACCAATCTCTCTGATTTCTTTGAGACAGTGGCAAAACAGGGATTGTGGAAAGCCCTATGAGGTGGTGCATCTTAACTACCAGTTAACTGAAACTGAATCTGAATGCTACTGAATCTGCTTCCACCACCTCTTCAGGTCACAACAGATTCAGAGGGGAATATTGCTACCCAACACAAAAATAAATTAAGAGTATGGAACTCACTAGCACAGGGAATAGTTGAGGTGAATCTCATAGTTCCATTAAGGAGAAATTAAGGAAGAGAGGAGAATATTGCTACCCAACACACTGGGAAAAACCATATTTCCACACATCACTTCTTGTTCTTTTACCAGATTATCTTAACAATTCTGAATATCTTGCTATAGCCGCTTCATATACCTAGAAAAGCTATTAGGAAGATGAACACTACATTCAAAAAGCAGCATGAAATATAGAATCATAGAATCACGGCAGAGCAGAAAGAGGCCATTCGGCCCATCGAGCCTGCACCGATAACAATACCCACCCAGGACCTATCCCCATAACCCCACATATTTACCCTGCTAATTCCCCTGACATGAAGGGTTAATTTCGCATGGCCATCGCACTTAACCCACACATCTTTGGATTGTGGGAGGAAACCGCAGTACCCGGAGGAAACCCAGATACGGGGAGAATGTGCAAACTCCATAGTCACCCAGGGCCGGAATTGAACCTGTGTCCCTGATGCTGTGAGGCAGCAGTGCTAACCACTGTGCCACCGTGTCGCTGCACATGGCGGCACATGGATAAAGGCGAAATACTGAGGATGCTGGAATCTGATACAAAAACAGAAAATGCTGGAAAACCTCAGCAGGTCTGGCAGCATCTGTGGAGAGAGAATAGAGCCAACGGTCCAAGTCAGGCTGACTCTTTGTCAGAGCAGAATGGAATATTTACTTTGGGCAAAATGAATTCTGGGGGTCAGGTGACTCCTTTTCAATACAGACAGGGATGAACTCATGTCTGAACAAATCTCTGGAAAAAGTCATTCAAATATAAATGTCTTTGTGGAGGACATTGAAGAGAATCAGAATGCAACAAGATCACTTGTGAAATTTGCAGGTACTATTGTCTGGATATTTACAGAAAATACAATGCTCACCCCAAACTTGAAATTTAACATGAGGTGTGTGAAGGAATTTCTTTATCATAAGCAGATGCAAACTGTGTCATTTATTGCCCATTGTGTGACAATTACATCAGCCATTAACCCACAACAGAACATTCACATTGGAAAGCATTGATTTTGTTATCACATGACAGAATTTAGCTTGAGATAGCAAATATTATTCCAAGGACAGGCCAGGGCATGTCAGCCTTAGACCAACACTACAGGGTGCTAGATATCAACCCAACAAAAGAAAAGGAGCCTTCTCAAAAAAGGTCACCTCAAGCAGAGAAGTAGAGCTTGTTTCTTGTACCTGCAGATTGTAATTTGACAACAGGGGTTGACCACAGGTTTTGAATATAAAGACGAGGAACCTGCTATTGCTTGGGGCACCTGCTGTTGCTTGGAGCAACATTATGGATTCATCACTAAAAACCTCAACCTCCATTATTACTTCAGTACACAAAAAAGAGAATTTCCTGAATGCTTCCGATAAGCCTCTTGCAGAAATAGGGTAATATGGCAGCACGGTGGCACAGTGGTTAGCACTGCTGGCTCACAGCGCCAGGGACCTGGGTTCAATTTCCAGCTTGGGTCACTGGCTGCGTGGAGTCTGCACATTCTCCCTGTATCTGTGTGGGTTTCCTCCGGGTGCTCCGATTTCCTCCCACAGTCCAAAGATGTGCTGGTTAGTAGGATTGGTTGTGCTAAATTCTCCCTCAGTGTACCCGAACAGGTGCCGGAGTGAGGCGACTAGGCGATTTTCACAGTAACTTCATTGCAGTGTTAATGTGAGCCTACTTGTGACTAATAAATAAACTTTATTTACTTTTGGGATTTTAAGTAATCTAATTGCATGTTACTATCTTTAGAAATCTTTTTTTGATCTATGTATCTGGTGTGCATAAAGAGTAGGTGTTTATTACAATTATATTTTGGTTGTTGTAAGACAGTCTGTTTTGTGCCTGTTTGTAAAAGCATCCAAGGGGTTAAAATATTCCTTTTCTAAAATACATCTTGTTGCAGTCAGCAGAGATATTGGAAAAGGGGGAAATTATCCCTCATCTCTCCCTTTGTCTGTAACAACCCAAATTACTTCCATTTACAGTCGACACCTCTCTAGCCAATCCAGACCGAGTGAATAAGGTCTCTGCCATTGCTCAGGGCACTTCTGTCCGGAGAGACGTCCCACAGTGGTGTCAGCAGTAGCTTATCAGTTTGGCTCTTTCTCCCTTCCCAAGAGGACCCTGATCCACAGTTGACACTTGACCCTAACTTTGTTCCCTTCCTGTTGATGGTTTCACAGGAAAGCGAGAACCAAGACTAACACTCTTCATAAATTCATGGGGTCAGAAAGTGATGGAACAGAACCTAGCTGTGATTCCTGACACCTTGTCCCACTTCACCTTGGCTCTGGGAACTGGAGCTCATGTCAGCACAGAGCTGCTGGGTTTGGCCCTCCACGACAGTTGCCTGTCTGTCCATAGGGGAGGCCATGTGTTCTAAAGAGTGGGTTATTGCGACACTGATGACCTGGATGGACTGTGCCAGTTCAGGCAATGCCTCTGGAATCTCTGCCACATCTCCACATATCTCATGCTGTACATACACCAGTTGCCACCTGATGGACAACTGCAGAGAATCATCATCGACATGGGGCT
This sequence comes from Mustelus asterias, assembly GCF_964213995.1. Lineage (NCBI taxonomy): Eukaryota > Metazoa > Chordata > Chondrichthyes > Carcharhiniformes > Triakidae > Mustelus > Mustelus asterias. Next base: position 94,648,503 of record NC_135803.1, on the reverse strand, counting down.
CAGCAGCGTTCAAGTTTTTTTGGTCATTCATGCACTGTGGGTATTGCTGGCTAAGCCATCATTTATTGCCCATCCTTAATTGCCCTTGAGAAGGTGGTGGTGAGCTGCCTTCTTGAACCACTGCAGTCCGTGTGGTGCAGGTACACGCACAGATGTTAAGAAGGGAGTTCTTAGCAACAGTGATGGAACAGCGGTATGGCTCGAAGGAGAACCTCCAGGCGGTGGTATTCCCAGGTATCTGTTGCCCTTATTCTTCTGGATGGCATTTATTTGTTATGGAGCACTGAGCCTCGGAAAGTCCATTACTTTCTGACCCTCTGAATTTATGGAGAGGGTTAGTCTTGGTTCTCGCCTTCCTGTGAAACCGTCAACAGAAAGGGAACAAAGTTAGGGTCCAATGTCAAAGTGTAGATTAGGGTTCTGATCAAATGAATTACCTGTTTTGATCTTCCATAAGCACCACTGCTTTGATGCCTGATGCGTGGTTGCCGCTGTTACCATACCATAATCCTGTGAGGTTAAGCGGAGGTCAATATCCCTATGTGCCAAAGTAACCTCACTAACTTCCTTTGATGAGAGGCGTGAAAACATTCTGACGCTATCACCATGCCAGTCAGCTGTGTTCAAGTCAGGTGACCCTGACCTATACAAGAAAGCTAGATATGATCTAAGGAGATCCATCAGATGCCAAAAGACAGTACTAAATCAAGCTGGAGTCCCAGGCTAGCCACACAGAACCCCGCCGACTATGGTAAGATCTGCAAGACATAACAGGCTACAAGATGAAGGCAGGTAAAGTCACCGGCTCCAATGCACCCCTCCCTGATGAGCTCAATGTCCATTTTGGGCAAGAGGTCAGCAAGAGCACGCCTTCCATCCTGGAAGCCTCTGATGAACCTGTATCTGAGGTCATCATTGCAGATGTCAGAGCAGCCTTCTCGAAGGTCAACCCACGGGAAGGGGACTGGCCCGGATGGGGTACCCGGACGAAGACTCAGATCCTGCACAGATCAGCTGGCGGGCGTATTCACAGACATCTTCAACCTCTCTTTGCAACAATCTGAGGTCTCTATCTACTTCAAGATGACCGTCATCCCAGTACCAAAGACAAGCCAAGCAGCGTGCCTTAATGACTATCGGCTGGTGGCTCTGACATCAATCATTATGAAGTGCTTCGAAAGGTTAGTCGTGGCACAAATTAATTCCAGCGTCCCGGATTGTCTGGATCCGCTACAGTTTGCCTATCGCTGCAACAGGTCCACAGCAGACACCATCTCCCTGGCCTCGCACTCAACCCTGGAACACCTAAATAAAAAAGACACCTATGTCAAACTTCTATTTATTGACTACAGGTCAGCCTTCAACACCATTATTCCTACGAAACTCATCTCCAAACTCTGTGGCCTAAGCCTCGGCGGTTCCTTCTGCAACTGGATCCTGAACTTCCTAACCCACAAACCACAATCAGTACGGGTAGGCAACAACACCTCCTCCACGATCATCCTCAACACCGGTGCCCCACAAGGCTGTGTTCTCAGCCCCGTACTGTACTCCTTATACATCTATGACTGTGTGGCCAAATTCCCTTCCAGTGTGATTTTCAAGTTTGCTGACGACACCACCGTAGTGGGTCGGATCTCAAACAATGACGAGACAGAGTACAGGAATGAGAGAATCTGGTGAATTGGTGCGGCAACAATAATTTCTCCCTCAATGTCAACAAAACGAAGGAGATTGTCATCGACTTCAGGAAGCCGGGTGGAGAACATGCCCCTGTCTACATCAACGGGGATGAAGTAGAAAGGGTCGAAAGCTTCAATTTTTTAGGTATCCAGATCACCAACAACCTGTCCTGGTCCTCCCATGCCGACTCTATAGTTAAGAAAGCCCACCAATGTCTCTACTTTCTCAGAAGATTAAGGAAATTTGGCATGTCAGCTAAGACTCACCAACTTTTACAGATGCACCATAGAAAGCGTTCTTTCTGGTTGTATCACAGCTTGGTATGGCTCCTGCTCTGTCTAAGACTACACAAAATTACAAAAGGTCATGAATGTAACCCAATCCATCATGCAAACCAACCTCCCATCCATTGACTCTGTCTACACTTCCCGCTGCCTCGGCAAAGCAGCCAGCATAATTAAGGACCCCACGCACCTCGGACATATTCTCTTCCACCTTCTTCCATTGGGAAAAAGGTACAAAAGTCTGAGGTCACATACCAAGCAACTCAAGAACTGCTTCTTCTCTGCTGCCATCAGACTTTTGAATAGACCTACCTCGCATTAAGCTGATCTTTCTCTACACCCGAGCTATGACTGTAACACTACATTCTACAATCTCTCCTTTCCTTCTCTATATATGGTATGCTTTGTCTGTATGCCAAAAAAACAATACTTTTCACTTATACTAATACATGTGACAATAATAAATCAAATCAAATCTCTGTTTCCCTTTAAGTTGACACAAATTTAATGGTAAAATCAATGGAGGTTATAATGGAGAATTAAAAGTTCTAATGCAACCACAACATCGAGATTGATCAATATCCAACATGAATTCATGCCCCAGATCGAAACAAAATTTAACCACAAGAGGATCATAAACATGTAATGGCGGAGCCCCGACAGGACATAGGAACAGGAGTAGGCCATTCAACCCTTCTTCGCCATCTAATATGATCATTGCTGACCATCCACTTCAATGCCTTTTTCTCACTATTCCATACCCCTTTGTGTCACTGGTATTTAGAAATCTATCAACCTCTGCTTTAAAGATATTCAATGACTGATCTTCACAGCCTTCTGGGGAAGAGAATTCCAAAGATTCGCAACCCTCTGAGTAAAAACATTTATCCTCATCACAGTCCTAAGTGGCTTTCCCCTTATTTTGAAATTGTGCCCCCTGGTTTTAGACTCCCTAACCAAGGGAAACATCTTAACTGCATCTACCCTGTCTATTTCTTTAGATTTCTGTAGGTTTCAATGAGATCATCTCTCATTCTTCAAAACTCTAGAGAATAAAGACCCAGTTTCTCTAATCTCTCTTCATAAGACAGTCCCGCCAAACTGGAACAAGTTTGTTGAACCTTTGTTGCACTCCATTTATAGCAATAATATCCTTTCTGAGGTAATGGGACCAAAACTACCCACAGTACTCCAGGTGCGATCTAACCAAGCTCCCATACAAAGAACAAAGAAAATTTCGGCCCTCCAATCCTGCACCATTCATGCTGCCCGATTTAACTAAAACCCCTTACCCTTCCGGGGACCATATCCCTCTATTCCCATCCTATTCATGTACTTGTCAAGACGCCTCTTTAAAGTCACTACTGTATCCGCTTCCACTACCTCCCCCGGCAACGAGTTCCAAGCACCCACCACCCTCTGTGTAAAAAATCTGCCTCGTACATCTCCTTTAAACCTTGCCCCTCGCACCTTAAACCTATGCCCCCTAGTAATTGACTCTTCCACTTTGGGAAAATGCTTCTGACTATCCACTCTGTCCATGCCCCTCACAATCTTGTAGACTTCTATCAGGTCTCCCCTCAACCTCTGTCGCTCCAGTGAGAACAAACGAAGTCTCTCCTCATAGCTAATGCCCTCCATACCAGGCAACATCCTGGTAAATCTTTTCTGTACCCTCTCCAAAGCCTCCACATCCTTCTGGTAGTGTGGCGACCAGAATTGAACACTATATTCCAAGTGCGGCCTAACTAAGGTTCTATAAAGCTGCAACATGACTTGCCAATTTTTAAACTCAATACCCCGGCCGATGAAGGCAAGCATGCTGTTTGCCTTTTTGACTTTTCCTCGGATGGTGATGGCTAACACGAGGGGACATAGCTTTAAATTGAGGGGTGAGAGATATAAGACAGATGTCAGAGGTAGGTTCTTTACTCAGAGAGTAGTAAGGGCGTGGAATGCCCTGCCTGCAGCAGTAGTGGACTTGTCAACATTAAGAGCATTCAAATGGTTATTGGATAAACATATGGATGATATTGGAATAGTGTAGATTAGAGGGGCTTTAGATTGGTTTCACTGGTCGGCGCAACATCGAGGGCCGAAGGGCCTGTACTGCGCTGTAATGTTCTATGTTCTCCACCCATACTTGAAACAAGACTTCCCTACTTCTGTACTCAAATCTTGCAACAAAGGCTAACATCCCAGTGGACTTCCTAATAGCTTACTGCACCTGCATGTTAGCCTTCAGTGACTTAGAGTACATCTACACTTTCTAATCTCTTACCATTTAAGAAATACCCCACACATCAGTTCCTCAAACTAGATAACCTCACATTTTTCCACATTATATTCCATCTACCATGTTCCTGCCCATCCACTAAATCTGTTCAAATCCCCTTGAGGCTGCTTTGCATCTTCCTCACAATACACATTCTGCCAAGCTTTGTATCATCTGTGGACTTGGAAATATTACCTTTGGAATTTCAACTTGTTCTTGGTGATGAAACTCAAGGTATTCAACTCCTTCCTCAATGCTTTTCCTCCATTTTGGGTGCTCTTGGGCCAGGGATTCCCAGATATCAGTGGGGATGTTGCACTTTTCCAAGGACGCTTTGAGGGTGTCCTTGAAGCATTTCCTCTGCACTCCTGCGCTCACTTGCCTTGTGGAAACTCTGAGTAGATTGCTTTTTTCAGGAGTGTCGTGTCTGGCATATGGATGATTTGGCCTGCCCACAGAGCTGATTGAGTGTGGTCAATACTTCGATGCTGGGGATGTTGGCCTGAGCAAAACATTGAATTTGGTGTGTCTATCCTGCCAATGGATTTGCGGGATCTTGCAAAGACAGCATTGTTGGCACTTCTCCAGGGTTTTGAGGTGCCTGGTGTACATAATCCACCTTTCTGAGACATCTATGTGGGCGAGCATCATTAATGCTCTGTGCCGGGTCTTGGGTCCTGGTCTTCAAATACTCTCATCCTCAGGCAACCTAAGGCTGCACTGGTAAACTGAAGGCAGTAACTGAACCTTGTTGTCAATGTCTGCTCTTGTTGATAGTTGGCTTTGATGTCCGATTACAATTAATCCCATTACAGTTACAAAAACCTGCTTTGGTAATATAGCTGAAAAGCAGGTTGATTCATTCAGAATGACAGGAAGAAGGTTTATACCCTTCGCCCCCATCACCATCAGAGGGTTTATCCCCCTCTTACCGTCCTCCACTTGAGAGTTCATACTGGAGTCTTTATACCCCTCTACCCCTTCTCCACTGGAGTGCTTAGCCCCCTCTGTTCCACCTCCAATGAAATGGCTGATTGTTCTTTGTCTGCAGCCCATTTTATTGGTGGCCTATCCCACTCCCCGCTTCTGTATGAGGGTGTTTGGTGGGGGTGGGGGGGCAGTGACGGTCACTCCCTGGTACTGCACCCCCTCAGTTCAATCATATGGAATTGTGACTGAGAATAGGGAAAGAAGCAACGTCTGCAACAAGGCCAGGAATTTCCTGGGAATTGCTTTGGCTGCAGTGTTGTACGTGGCTTTACTGGAAATGTGACTCGTGTGTGTGTGTGTGTGTGTAAACTAGTGATTGGTGGCCCTGATTGGATGTATTCTTGACAGTTTCATTATGTGACCTGGATGTTGATTGGGAGAGGATGTTCGAGGGTAAGTCCGCGTCTGGCATGTGGGAGTCTTTTAAGGAACTATTGATAAGGCTGCAGGACAGGCATGTGCCTGTAAAAAGGAAAGATAGGAAAGGTAGGATTCGAGAGCCGTGGATAACCAGGGAAATTGAGGATCTGATTAAAATGAAAAGGGAGGCGTACGTTAAGTCCAGGCAACTGAAAACAGATGGAGCTCTGGAGGAATACAGAGAGAGTAGGAAAGATCTCAAACGGGGAGTTAGAAGGGCAAAAAGAGGTCACGAGATGTTCTTGGCAGGCAGGATTAAGGAGAATCCTAAGGCATTCTATTCATACGTTAGGAACAAAAGAGTTGTCAGGGAGAAAATCGGACCTCTCAGGGACAAAGGAGGGGAATTATGCTTAGAACCCAAGGGAATAGGGGAGATCCTAAATGAATACTTTGCATCGGTATTCACGAAGGAGAAGGGCGTGTTAACCAGGAGTGTCTTGGAGGGAGGTGTTGACCCGTTAGAGAAAATCTCCATTACAAGAGAGGAAGTGTTAGGTTTTTTAGGGAACATTAAAACTGACAAAGCCCCAGGGCCTGATGGCATCTATCCTCGACTGCTCAGGGAGACGAGAGGTGAAATTGCTGGGCCTCTGACGGAAATCTTTGTAGCTTCTTTGGACACGGGTGAGGTCCCTGAGGATTGGAGGATAGCGAATGTGGTCCCGTTGTTTAAGAAGGGTAGCAGGGATAACCCAGGAAATTATAGGTCGGTGAGCTTGACGTCCGTGGTAGGGAAGTTGTTGGAGAGGATTCTCAGAGACAGGATGTATGTGCATTTAGAACGGAACAATCTCATTAGTGACAAACAGCATGGTTTTGTAAGAGGGAGGTCGTGCCTTACAAATTTGGAGGAGTTTTTTGAGGAAGTGACAAAAATGGTTGATGAAGGAAGGGCCGTGGATGTCGTCTATATGGATTTCAGTAAAGCATTTGACAAAGTCCCACATGGCAGGTTGGTTAAGAAGGTTAAGGCTCATGGGATACAAGGAGAAGTGGCTAGTTGGGTGGAGAACTGGCTTGGCCATAGGAGACAGAGGGTAGTGGTCGAAGGGTCTTTTTCCGGCTGGAGGTCTGTGACCAGTGGTGTTCCGCAGGGCTCTGTACTGGGACCTCTGCTATTTGTGATATATATAAATGATTTGGAAGAAGGTGTAACTGGTGTAATCAGCAAGTTTGCGGATGACACGAAGATGGCTGGAATTGCGGATAGTGAAGAGCATTGTCGGGCAATACAGCAGGATATAGATAGGCTGGAAAATTGGGTGGAGAGGTGGCAGATGGAGTTTAATCCGGATAAATGCGAAGTGATGCATTTTGGAAGAAATAATGTAGGGAGGAGTTATACAATAAATGGCAGAGTCATCAGGAGTATAGAAACACAGAGGGACCTAGGTGTGCAAGTCCACAAATCCTTGAAGGTGGCAACACAGGTGGAGAAGGTGGTGAAGAAGGCATATGGTATGCTTGCCTTTATAGGACGGGGTATAGAGTATAAAAGCTGGAGTCTGATGATGCAACTGTATAGAACGCTGGTTAAGCCACATTTGGAGTACTGCGTCCAGTTCTGGTCGCCACACTACCAGAAGGACGTGGAGGCATTGGAGAGAGTGCAGAGAAGGTTTACCAGGATGTTGCCTGGTATGGAGGGTCTTAGCTATGAGGAGAGATTGGGTAGACTGGGGTTGTTCTCCTTGGAAAGACGGAGAATGAGGGGAGATCTAATAGAGGTATACAAGATTATGAAGGGTATAGATAGGGTGAACAGTGGGAAGCTTTTTCCCAGGTCGGAGGTGACGATCACGAGGGGTCACGGGCTCAAGCTGAGAGGGGCGAAGTATAACTCAGACATCAGAGGGACGTTTTTTACACAGAGGGTGGTGGGGGCCTGGAATGCGCTGCCAAGTAGGGTGGTGGAGGCAGGCACGCTGACATCGTTTAAGACTTACCTGGATAGTCACATGAGCAGCCTGGGAATGGAGGGATACAAACGATTGGTCTCGTTGGACCAAGGAGCGGCACAGGCTTGGAGGGCCGAAGGGCCTGTTTCCTGTGCTGTACTGTTCTTTGTTCTTTGTTCCCTCCTTAATTCAGTTCACCCAGTCAAACAGCCCATCTCCAACATTTCTACAATAAGATGCTTGTAACCAATATTTCCTCAGGGTTTGAATAATTATCCTAGAGAATTTGGGCCAATTCCAAAAGACTAGCAATACTAGAATTAAATGGTCTTTCACTGAGTTTCCAATTACACCAGCAGAGAGTAAGAGACTCTAAGGCAATGTTGGGGCAGGAAAAATAATCCCAGCTTTATAACTCAGATCAAAAATAGTACCTTATTCCAAAAATGTTTAGTGTGTAGCTGTTAAAAGGAAAAATGTAGTTGATTGCAGATAAACACACACCAGACACATGTTCAGAGTTCCTGTGTATCAAACCCACCTTCTCATTTCCTCTACCTCCATTGTACAGAATTCTTGGTCTATTTTGATGTTTTCCTGTCTGTCTGCTTTCTATTTTCAGCACACTGGCAGAAGGCCCACAGTTGGTCTGAGTCTCAATAAAATAGCACCAACTGAGATAAAATAGGATGATTAATACACAGGATCCCGAGAATTAAAACCAGTCACACTGCTTTCACGTGAACAGCCGCTAATTTGACCATAAAGATGTCCTGTGTTGACATCTTAAATGGTTTTCGCTGCCTCCATTTTAAGCGTCAATTTTTCGTGTGGTTCAGAATGAACTCCCATCTGGTTTTACTGCTGACGCAATGGAAACACCTCAGGAGCCGGTGGGACTGGAGATAAGTTATTCAAAATGGCAGCACATGTATCCTTTAAAGAAGCAAGTCAACTGGGAAGCCCTGTAAGGGTTGCAGAGTACAGTTTGCCATGTTGGAGGAGACCCCTCAAAGATCAGGATTGTCTCTGAAAAAGTTTCCACCTAAATCTTGGTGTCTAGCAGAGAAATAACCAGAAACAAAATGAGGTGAGAATTCCCTATTCTCCTTGACCATCCACATCAGAATTGATATAATCAGGCTTTAGAGATGGCAAGGGTCAGGTCCATGGCGATATTCAGGCTACAGACCTCAGAGATGGTAACATTCCAATCTCAGTCGAGATTACTAACCTGTTTTTGAAAAAAATAATTCTGAAATCCAAGTTATTTACTAAATCCACAAGATGCCACAGTTTAAAACAGAAGACATTTTGCTATACAAGAATCAAACAAAGCAAACAGTCTCTTAGCTAACTGACAGACTAACATCTGAAATCAACTTTAGTTAAACATGAATTAACAAGAAAATCGTGGTCAGTTATAAACTAGAAATTACATTTTAAATGGCAAATCCAACGAAGACAGTTCTTATGAGATGGCTCATCAATCTTCAGCCCAAAGATCCTTCAAAGCTCTGTCTTCCTCATGGAGTTTCAATTCCTCTCCATTGAGGCGTCAGTCTGACCCCCAGCTGACAGCAGGACATGGTCTTCATCACAACTGCACACATTTTCAGAACTTCCTCTGTTCAGTCTGGATGGTACAAATCCACCAACAGAAACAGCTGCTGCAACTTATTCTCAGCTTCTGGATCTGGCTGTCCCCGGAAGACCCCCCCCCACCCACTGGGAGGCTCCCGCACAGAGCCCCCCCTCCCCCCCAGAGGCTCCCGCACAGAGCCCCCCCTCCCCCCCCCCCTTTCCCGGAGGCTCCCACACAGACCACCACCCCCCCCCCCCCGCCCCCGTAATCAGGAAACAATGTCGCCAGCCCACCAGGTGGAATGTACTCAATGCTGTGAATATAAAGGAGAAAAAATGTAGCACGGAAAGTCAGAAGATTAGCCAAGGCATTACTGGAGAAGGCAGCTGTCCAAGGGGAGGTTTTGCCAAAGAGAAAGTTTGTTGTTATGGGGGATTCAATGGTTAGAGACCGAGATAGCATTCATTACAAAACAAAATACTAGATGCCAAAAATCTGAGAATGCTGGAAATACCCAGCAAGTCAGGCAGCCTCACGAGAGAAACAGAGTTAATGATTCAGGTTGATGATGTTATTACCCAAACCATGTGCAAGTTGGCATTGGAGAGATTAGAAAAGTGATTAAAGACACTATTGCCAGGACAGGGACAGGAAGGAGGTGCACAGTTGGGAGCAAATGTTGAACAAGAGGCAGTGGAGGGCCAAGAGAGGTTGTGCAGCGGTAGAGTTTGCTATCAGCATTAATACGGCAATGAGGTTGGGTTTTCAGATGAAGCCCATACTCTGTTTAGAGAATGTAAACTGATTCTCTACCTCTCTGTTCAAATGATATTGTTTGACTGCCTGGGGTTAATGTTTCATCTTTACCGTCTGCACAGAAGGGAAAGCCAGTTAGTTACACAACCTGCAAAGTTCCTTTTTGTGTTTCAGCCATGCAGGGGTTAATGCCCAGACAATAAGGACAAACATTAATCTGTGTATGGAGTTTGAGGTGCCCTCTGCTTTCAGGCTCCACCTGGTGGCTAGATAAAGCAGTGTCTTGCAAAATGATTGTTTCACAGTGCCTGATGTGCTGCTTGTCTCTTTAGTGCTAGTCCTTTTCACTGCAGATACAATCAAACGGAAGTATCTCCTGTATCACCACACTCGTAAACATTTCAAAAGCAATTTTAACTGGGGGCCCTGTATCTGCAAACCATTTTCCTCCCTGGCTCCACCTGGATTAGTTTCAGTTTTGAAACTTGGAATATGGGTTTTACAAAAAGTACAATCACAGGAGGCATAAGGTATGTATCTACTATAGTTGTGAAGGTATGAAGTTCAAGATAATTGCAGAATAAATATTCTCGTGTAATTAGCAAATTAATTTCAATCCATGCAAGTATGAAATGGTGAATTTTGTTAGGTTGGGTAAGGAAGCCAGACTCCTTGAAAAATTACATGGGCTAAAACAGCAAAGAGATTGAGCGATACAGATACACATCACTAAAATTGACAATGCAGCATAATGTCATATAATTTACTCACTGTAGTATTCACACGGACCATATCATTCAAATTCTACTCATTTTTCCTATGTTAACTGGATACACTTCAGAAGTACTTAATTGGTTATAAAACACTTTGGGATGTCCTGAAGTTGTAAAAAATGCAAGTCTTTCTTTGCATTGGAAGCTGCAGTTATCACCAGCTCTAGTAGTGGCGATGCTGAGCTATTTGAGACGATCTTCATTGGCAGCAGCAATCAGTTAGAAATGACAAAGAACACAGCACAGAAACAGGCCCTTTGGCCCACCAAGCCTGCGTCAATATGCGGTTTCTAATCCCTCTGTTCACCTCCCATTCATGTATCTATCAAGATACACCTTGAACGTGCTCGTTTCCACCACCTCCACAGCCAGTGCATTCTAGGAACCCACCACCATTGGTGTGAAAAACTTTCCCTGCACATCTCCCCTAAATTTACCACCTCTCACCTTAAACCCTCTTGTAGTCAACCCTTCCACCTTGGGACTATCCACCCTGTCTATGCCTTTCAATTTTGTAGACTTCTATTGGGTCACCCCTCAGCCTCCACCTTTCGAGTGAAAACAATCCGAGCTTATCCAACCTCTCATACCTAAAACCCTCCAGATCAGGCAACATCCTGGTAAATCTTTGCACCCTCTCCAAAGCATCCATGTGCTTCTAGTAGTGTGGCAACCAGAACTGCATGCAGTTTTCCAACTGTGGCCTAAGTTTTATACAGCTATAACATAATTTGCCAACTTTTGTACTCGATGCCCGAGCCAATGAAGGCAAGCATGCTGTAGACCTTCTTGACCACCTTAAAGTTTATTTATTAGTCACAAGTAAAGCTTACATTAACACTGCAATGAAGTTACTGTGAAATTCCCTTAGTCGCCACAGTCCAGTGCCTGTTCGGGTCAATGCACCCAAGTTATCCACCCAAGTTGCCACTTTCAGGAATCTGTGGACCTGTATGCCCAGATCCCTCTGTATGACAATGCTCCTAAGGGTTCTGCCATTTGTTGTATAATTCACATCTGAATTTGATCTTCCAAAATGCTTCACGTCACATTTGTCTGGATTAAACGCCTTCTGCCATTTCTCTGCCCAAGTCTGCAATCTATATCCTGCTGCATCATTTGACAATCCTCCACTAATTTTGTTATCTGCAAACTTTATCAGACCACCTACATTTTCCTCCAGACCATTTACTTTTATTACCAACAAAAGTCCCGCACTGATCCCTGCGGAATACCACTCGTTACTGACCTCCATTCACAACATCCATAATGTGGACAATTCCGAGTTGTCCATTTATCATTGGATAGCTCGTATCCATTGAATTCGCGAAGATTCAGATTTCATTTTTGCATCATTCCAAGTAGATTTCTGACCTGTTTGCCTGATATCCAGGTCTGGATACACAGCAAGTTCCATCAGTTAAACTTACTTGACTGAAGCAATTGGCCTAAAAATCTGTTGCTGCTGGATTAATAATCCAGAGGCCTGGGTTGGTCTTCTGGCGTCAGGAGTTCATATCTCACCTCGGCGACTGGTGGAACTTGAAATCATTTAATAATCTGGAATATGAAACTAATCTCAGTAATGGTGACCATGACAACTATCATCCTTTGTTGTAAAAATTATTCTGGTTCAATAATGCCCTTTAGGGAAGGAAATCTGCCATCCTTATCTGGTCTGGCCTACATGTGACTCCAGACCCACAGCAATGCGGTTGGCTCTTAACTTCCCTCTGAAATGGCCAAATAATCCACTCGAGCAATTACTGCCAGGCAACAAATGCATTGTTGGTCAACGTCCATGCCTGGCAAAAATTCCAACCAGCATCTCACCATAACATTGCCAAAATCACTTTGCTAACAACCATGTCAGCTCCAATTATCTCCTTTACAACCATCAATTAACCTCCAACAACCACCTCACACTCTCCAAATGCTGAGGTGCAGCCATTATCTCTCACTTTCACTTACTTAGTCCTCTCACTGATTATCTTCAGCCCATACAAAGGGCCTTGCCTTTCAACTGAGATTTAGATTGAAAAAGATAAACATGAAGAGTTTAGATAAGCCACACAGAGCTGCGGCGATAAATGGTTGCAGAAATGCTTTAACAAGCTATTCTTTGTGAATAAGATGAAGTGCCCCAAGAGACAGAAACCACCCTTAAAGATGCAGCTACAAGTGTGGTGAACCACTGTAATATTGTCTGTTTATGGGATATGCCTGGACACGCCCCTGCTGCCTCAATCCGGACCTCTGCCCTTCTCTAGGTATAAAGGTGACTGCTCTCCGCCCCTTTTGCCTCAGTTCGGATTAGCTATCGGTTCGGGTGTGCTCCAGTTCTTTTGTTAATAAAAGCTTGTTATTTCGCAACAACGAGTCTTTGCGTAATCAATGGTGCATCAATTTTATTAACAAAAGTTTTGAGATGGAGCAACTTCTAAAACCTGATAAATTGGACTTGGATCCCCAGGCCGCTGGGGCCTCAAACTCTTTTGATCACTGGCTGCGCTGCTTCGAGACCTTCATCACCTCCTCCTCTGCCGTCGTCGTAACCGACATCGACAAACTACACGTGCTCCACGCCCGCGTCAGCGCTCACGTCTTCGCGATGATCCGAGACGTGGAAACTTACCAGGAGGCAATCAATCTCCTAAAGAGCCAGTACAACCGGCAGCCGAACGAGGTCTACGCCAGACACCTGCTGGCCACCCGCAGACAGCAGCTGGGGGAAATCGACTGACCAATTCCTGCGCGAACTGTGTGCACTCGGCAGAGCCTGCAGCTGCAAGGCTGTTTCAGCCGCCCAAAACGCCGACGACCTGATCAGAGATGCCTTTGTCGCAGGCATCAGGTTGACCTATATCCGGCAGCGCCTGCTGGAACAAGGTGGACTGGACCTGAAGAAAGCTGTGGAGCTTGCCGGCTCGCTGGAGTTGGATTTCTGGAACATCGAGGCCTACATCCCCGACCACGAAGGTGCACCGTGGACACCGCGACCGCAGCCATCTCTGTACCCGGGAGGGCCGCAAACCTACACCACGCCCATCCGATGCCGAACTGACCACTGCGGCAGTCTCCGGAGGCCCGAGGTGCTACTTCTGGGGCCTGGAGAAGCACCCACGACGCGCTGTCCGGCGAAAGATGCGATCTGCTCTGGCTGCGGTAAGAAGGGCCATTACCTGAAAGTTTGCAGGGCAAAATTGGCCTCCAGGCCCAGCAGCGCCACATGCGATCCGCGGAAGGCACTGTCTTCGACGCCATCGGCCGTGTGCAATCCGCGGGAGACGCCATCAGCCGCGTGCAACCCACGGGAGCCGCCATTTTGGGAACCATCCACCACGTGCGGCTCCTCACCTAATCCGACGGTGGCCTCGGTCACGTTGGACCAGTCCAGGCCTCACCAACTCGCCTGGTCTATGATGGACATCAAGGTAAACGGCCACACTACTAACTGCTTATTTGACAGTGGGAGTACGGAGAGTTTTATCCACCCTAACACAGTGAGGCGCTACGCACTGCCAGTACTGCCAATGCAGCAATTAATCTCCATGGCTTCGACGTCCCAGTCGGTGAATGTCCTCGGCTACTGTGTGGCAACTCTGACTGTACGGGGCACGGTGTACGACAAGTGCAGGCTCCTCGTGCTGTCACAGCTCTGCGCTGCCGTACTACTGGGGCTAGATTTCATGTGTCACCTTGGGAGCGTCACCATGGTGTAAAACGGGCCTTTTCCCCCAATCTCCGTCCAAAATCCGCAGCTATTAGACCAGCCACCACGCACCACCTGTGGTCTCTCAACCCTTAAAGTCGCCCCTCCCTCGCTCTTTGAACACCTCACCCCCGACTGCAAGCCCATTGTCACCAAAAGCAGACGGTACAGCGCTGGAGATAGAGCGTTTATTAAGTCCGAGGTGCGACACCTCCTGGGGGAGGGGATCATTGAGGCCAGTACCAGCCCCTGGAGAGCCCAAGTGGTAGTTGTTAAGACTGGGGAGAAACATTGCATAGTTATCGACTACAGTCAGACCATTAACCGATACACGCAGCTGGACACGTATCCCCTTCTCCGCATCGCTGACATGGTCAATCAGATTGCACAATATCAGGTGTTCTCCACCATTGATTTGAAGTCTGCATACCACCAGCTCCCTATCCGCCCGGAAGACCGCCAATACACTGCCTTCGAGGCGGATGGCCGTCTCTATCACTTCCTTCGGGTCCCCTTCGGCGTCACCAACGGGATCTCAGTTTTCCAGCGTGAGATGGACCGAATGGTGGACCAGAACGGGCTGCGGGCCACCTTCCCGTACCTGGATAACATCACCATCTGCGGCCATGATCAGCAGGACCACGACGCCAACCTCCAAAAATTTCTCCACACCGCAGCACTCCTCAATCTGACCCATAATAAGTGCACATTCTGCACGCGCCGCCTCGCCATCCTTGGTTGTGTTCTGGAGAACAGGGTCATCGACCCCAACCGCATGCGTCTCCTCCTGGAACTTCCCCTCCCCACCACCGTCAAAGCACTGAGAAGATGCCTAGGTTTCTTCTCATACTACGCCCAGTGGGTCCCCAATTATGCGGACAAAGCCGTCTGCTCATCAAATCCACTTCTTTTCCCTTAGCGACAGAGGCTCGGCTGGCCTTTGACCGCATCAAAGTGGATATCGCGAAAGCCACGATGCACGCTGTAGACGAATCCATCCCATTCCAGGTGGAGAGCGATGCGTCTGATTTTGCCCTAGCCGCCACTCTTAACCAGGCGGGCAGACCCGTGGCCTTCTTCTCACGCACCCTCCAGGGCCCTGAAATTCGACATTCCTCTGTCGAAAAAGAGGCCCAAGCCATCGTGGAGGCTGTGCGACACTGGCGCCACTACTTAGCTGGCAAACGGTTCACCCTGCTCACGGACCAATGGTCCGTTGCCTTTATGTTCAGTAACGCGCAGCGGAGCAAAATCAAGAACGATAAGATTTTGAGGTGGAGGATCGAGCTCTCCACCTACAATTACGACATTTTATACCGGCCTGGGAAGCTCAATGAACCCCCAGATGCCCTGTCCCGGGGGACCTATGCCAGCGCGGACCTAGACCGGTTACAGGCTCTCCATGATGACCTCTGCCATCCGGGGGTGACCAGGTTCTTCCACTTCATCAAGGCCTGGAACCTGCCCTATTCCATCGAGGAAGTCAGGTCTGTAACCAGGCGCTGCCAAGTCTGCACAGAGTGCAAGCCGCACTTCTATCGGCGAGACAGAGTGCACCTCATCAAAGTCACCCGCCCTTTCGAACGCCTGAGCGTTGACTTCAAAGGCCCCCTCCCCTCTTCTGACTGCAACATATACTTCCTCAACATCATTGATGAGTATTCGCGGTTCCCCTTCGCTATTCCCTGCCCAGATATGACCTCGGCCACGGTCGTCAGGGCCCTGCACAGCCTCTTCACCTTGTTTGGTTTCCCCAGCTATATCCATAGCGACCGGGGTTCCTCTTTTATGAGTGATGAGCTGCGCCAGTACCTGCTCTCCAAAGGTATAGCCTCGAGTAGGACCACCAGCTACAACCCCAGGGGGAACGGACAGGTGGAGAGGGAGAACGCGACAGTCTGGAAGGCCGTTCTATTAGCTCTCTGGTCTAAGGGTCTTCCAGTCTCCCGCTGGCAAGAGGTCCTCCCTGATGCGCTGCACTCAATTAGGTCACTACTGTGCACGGCTATCAACGCCACCCTCATGAATGAATGTTTGTTTTCGACCGGGATTCGAACCCAGGTCCCTGGAGCTGTGAAGCAGCAGTGCTAACCACTGTGCTACCGTGCCACCCAATGAACTTCCAATAGGCTTTTGATGGAATAAGTGGCAGTGTGGAATTGGCTGAGTGACAGAAAACCGGAATGGTGATCAGATTATCAGACTGAATAAAGGTATAGTGGTGTTCTCCAGGAGTCTGTATGAGGACGACCGCTTTTTTTGATCTATATTATTGACCTAGACTTGGGTGTGCAGGATATCATTTCAAAATTTGTGGATGGCACAAAACTTGGAAGTGTAGTCAACGATGAGGAGACTTCAAGAGACATTGACTGGTGAACGACAAAATTTAACAGAGCGGATTGCAAAGTGATGCATTTGATAGGAAGAATGGGGAAAGACGATATAAACTAAAGCGTTCTGAATGGGGTCCAGGAATATAGATCAGGGATTATATTTGAACAAGGTGCAGGGTAGGTTGAGAAATCGCTGACTAAAAATATTTTAAGACCATGAAGATGATGGGCAAGGAAAAGTGCATGGATGACATAACAGGGGCAGCACAGTGGTTAGCACTGCTGCCTCAGTTCCAGGGACCTGGGTTCGATTGCCGGCTTGGGTCATTGTCTACGTGGAGTTTGCATGTTCTCCACATGACTGTGTGGGTTTCCTCCCACAATCAGAAAAATGTGCTGGTCAGGTGGATTGGCCATGCTAAATTCACCCTCATTGTACCCGAACAGGGCCAGAGTGTGGCGACCAGGGGATTTTCACAATAACTTCATTGCAGT